>NC_049907.1:6461341-6761341 GCF_001411555.2 Juglans regia
TTAACTACTCTAAAATCTTCACTTGCTAAAGTTAATTAATAATCTTTTTGTGAATTTACAGAAAATATCGTTTCTTTTTTGTTTTGTTTCCGAAAAGTATAGATAACTTGTATAAATGATGGGTTCACTATAAATAGACAATAATAAAAGGTTGTGGTTTGCTAGCTTCGACCAAATAAGACCCATTAAATTTTATAAGAAAAACAGGTATTTGTGACCATTATTTTGCGACGAAAATGACTATTTACGATAAAAAAAGATTTATTTTGATTGGAAATAATCATTTTGTTAAAAATAATTGGTTGCAAAAAGTCATTTTTCTTATAGGAAAAGATCGTCGCTATATAGATTTTGTCATTTTCAGTCACACCAACTACTAAGACATATTTTAAGTGACTTTTCATTTAAGCAGTTAACTAAAATAAGAAGCTACTTAAACTACGCATAACACATTAACTGGTATGATTAAGAATGGCATAGAAATTTTGGATGAAGAGTAGCATTGTTCATAATATAATAGCAATGCTTCAAATCCGGGACGTTCTTCACTACATGATGAACTTGTTTTAAGTGACCTAGTGACCCCCCTAGCTTGGTGATGATCGAAGAAACCAACCACCACGCAATTCATATATATGCCCTAGATCTTGTTGATTCAAAAGTTGACTAGTCTCGTTTGCTTTTTCTTTTGGATAACATTTAATTCACCCCCCCTCCCCTCTTTAATTCCTTTGATTGCGTTCACCCAAAAAAGAAGAAGAAGTGATAGGCAGTTTTATAACATACCCACCAAGAAGATTCAATAGGTCTTTGCACCAAGCTGGTCGATTCATATACTTTCTCTTAAGTGTGAGTGTGTGTGTGTACATAACTACATATACATATGATCATATAAAAAAGTAAATAGAAGGACGCGTTGGCACAACAGCCGAGTTTGATGCGTGTGCAGAAGAAGAGGAGAGGCTTGTCGAGGTAGGGCAGGACCAAAAAGCAGGAGTTGTGGCGTGTACAGCCATGCAACGCAATATTGCAAGTAAGACAGACAGCCCCCCCACGAAGGGCCCTGGCCTATAACTTAACTTCCTATATATTATATATTAATTTCATTGAGAGATCAGAGAGAGAAAGGGGGGTGGGGTGGGCAAATAGCCATTCAATGTATTGAATTCATTGACGAAAGAGAAGGGGCTGGGGGACCTGATAACTTAAGAGGTTGTTGAGCTGGAGCCTCTGATAATGCAACTCACACTGATACTACTGCTGTTCGATAATTGTATTGTTTGCTTTAGAATGACGCAATGTATGGGCGTGACCACAACCCCGGCCTAAGGTCTATCATGTTTTACTTTTATGGAAATTGGAAAAGATTCAGAAACGTTTTACCACCTGTTTTTGCAGATTCATTTCTGATTCAGGTGCCTATATGTGTGAAAACAGGAAGACTGAGAAACAAACAAAATAATAGGCTGTTTGTGTTGTCTTTTTTTTTTAAGTTTTCGTTTTCATGATCTAGTAGTCAAGAAATGAAGTGTGAACGAGTCCCATATAAAATGAGATTTGTTCAACGTACATATAATGTCCAAAAGAAAACCCTGAACAAAACAAAAGGATGGAGTTACAAAGTTCCAAACTTTAAAGACTTGGGAAAAGGGTGTTTTTTGGAGTCATTGATGGCCTTTTTCTCATGCAGATCAGTGACAGCAGATGGAGAGGCAATACTCAATAGCTAAACACAGCAACATATAGATCAAACACAGAGCGTTAAATGTGAACGCGGTTGCTGGATGCCGGTGTGGGCTGAAAAACGGGAATGCCATTAATGCAACAGCAAAAGCAAAATGGTGTTGTGGGTCCTTCCTCTAACCGTTTGAATTAGTGTGAAATCAAAGACCCATCTCTCTCTCTCTCTCTCTCTCTCTCTCTCTCTCTCTCAACCTGTGGTCAAGACTCATGAAATAGTCGGTTTGGATGGACAGAACATTGAAGATCTGAACGGCTAATTTTGACTGTGAAAGGTCAAGTTAGGGCCGGTATGGGTCTACGGATGGTAACGTAACCTTTACCCACCTCCTTTTGCCCTCATAATGTCTTCTCATATCCATGTCCTAGCTAGTCGACCTTGGTGGGACTCTCCCCTTTTTATGTTTAATTTCCAAATCCGAAAGTAGCTCTATCTTGACTCCATTTTTTGGCTCAATCCCTTTAAGGGTTATGTTGTTTGCACACAAGGGAACATTATGTGTAAATGAAGATGCTAATTATTTATTTATTAAGAGGAAGACATAAATTAATGAAATGAACTACTTGATTAAAAATAAAAAATAAAAATAAATTAGTAATATTATATGTACTTATAATTTTACTTATAAGATTCATTTTATCAGTTTTCTTTCTAAATTTAAATTTCATAATTTTTAATATATTAATAGCTGACACATTAGTACGTATTATTATATAAGTAAAAAATTTAATTACAACAAACATTTTTCTTTGTATAATATACCAGTTTATTGGGTAATTACGTGATCACAAAAATGTCATCAAAATAAATGCATGTCATGAGAGTGTTTGGAACTTAATTTCTCAAAGGTCTTATAAAATGTGAATGATTTAGATTAATAACTTTTAAACGAGGCCTAATTTAGATTCGAGCCACCACAAGTGGTACTCTATACATATGGCCTAATTGTAGGCAGTGAATTGAGTCAAAGTTGTTCAGATTTTGGTCAGTTTGAAGTGTGATTCATTTTCTTAAATAAAATTCTATATATCATATTATTATCTCACTTTTATTTTATTAAATATGATATAATATATTTATCATCATTAAATAATTATTTATTATATATCTTTTTATCATTTAACAATAATAAATATATCACATATTAGATTAAAATAAAATAAAAATATAATATTACACTTTTTTTAAAGGTATGCGTTACTTCTCCTATCTCTCTCTTTGTTGATTTGGTGAGAAGGAGAAGGGAAAATAAAAAGAAAATATTAAGAAAATGGCTCTAGTTTAGACTATGTTTAAATATTAAATTGAGTTGAGCAAAAGAGACACAGCAATTTTTACATTTTTGGATTGGAAGACTTGCCTAAGACATTGGCTTTCCAAATGCTTAAAATATGTCTAAAATCAATTAATAAAGAGTAATATTATGGTATATAATATTATCTTATTTTTATTTTATCATATAAGATATATCATCATCAAATAATAAAAAATTATCTAATAAAAAATAAGATGATTATCCCCATTTTGGATCCACATATTTTTAACAGTTTAAAACAAATGATTATTTAAAATAATATGTGTACATATTTTTATCAACTTCGCCGCCTATCTACATTTGACCTAATGCTAATGAGCTAGAGCATCACTGCCTACCTGCATTCAATTTTGAGCTATAATTGTCAATTAGCAAGCAAGACTATTGGGTGAAAAGAAAGTTGTGGCATCCTATTATCTAACAAGCTTAAGGTAGTTCGATCAACTATATGATGTTACAATAAAAGTGTGTTCATCCGTCATTACTTCTTTATTCCTCTTACGTTTCCTTTCTAAAATTCAATCTCATACACCCGAGAATTATATCTCTTTGTCCTCTCTTGCGAATCTTGTGTTTCAAGTTATGTCAATTCACGATTTAAACGCAGATCTAGCAGCTTGACGACCAACTGTAATATCAACAGTAAGCTAGTAATAAGCTTGTAAACGACAAAGCCAAGCCTTTAGTGTAGGTGATCAATCATAGTTGCCTGGCAGCTATGGTACGTACCTGTGTGTTCCCTCGAATATTATCTATTGCTCTAATGGTGTGGGAGATATTGTTCTCAATTTTATGTCACGTCCATGGATTTTAGGGTACGTATTGGCATTGTGCTCAACGAATAGACAAGTTCCACCAACTTGAATCTTCATATATACATGATGAACAAATTATCACCTAAAATGTCATGTTGTACTCGTTAGAGTAATTTTTCTCATCAATTATTATTAACTATCTTATACCTCATATCTTATGAAAAATATTAATTCACATTTTATAAAAAAAAAAAAATTATCAAATATAAAAATAAATAATGACTAATGTATAGCAAAACTTGTAATCATTATACCCTTCGAACTAACTAAAAATAAAATGTGCAATCATTATAAGGATCACATCAAGGCACGTCACATATTGTTCATCTTCTTAACCTTTAACATCAAAATATACATGTAATTTGATAGAAAGAGAAATATTATCCGTCGAATTGTTAACTATATATTATCCATTCATCAATTATTGATGTGTTATCAAATAATTAAAAAGATTATTTATCTTATAAATATTTTAGACATATTTTACAAAAATACCTTCCATTTAATATAAATTTATAAGACAATTCGCAAATAATTTCTCTTTAAAATAAAAACTTTCTAATTAATAATGATATCCCTTTTTGAGTAAAAAGAATGAATAATAATAGTGTTACCATCTTATTACTACCCATTTACTACTTAATTTGTATTTGATTTTTTTTTAATTTTTAATTTTACTTAATGATTAAGAAATGAAATATTAGTAAAGTTATATATTGTTTTAATGATTAAGAAATGAAATATTAGTAAAGTTAAAATATACTTAAACAATAAATAAATAGTAATAAGATAATAATCCTATCACTATCAAAAAAAAAAAAAGAATTAGGCCATGAATTTGTCAGGTAGCAGACATGGCATGTGGCCCTTTAAATAAAAAGTAGTGGGGTATAGAGGGGACAACCAAGTGAGAAACCTTGGCTCAATGTGAGTGATTTGCGAGCTATGTTCTCTCTCTCCCCTCTGATGATCTTTTCCTTGAATTCCTCTCCTCCATACTCGCGGCCTTCATCTCACTCACTAGATTTTGATCTTGTGAGCTGTGGCTGCAGACTATGGCCAATGGCCATCAAAATGACTGAAACAACACATGATCAAGAGTGGTATTCTCCCATCTCTTTCTTTCTACTCTCAGACTAAAATATTGTCTCCCTTTTCTATAAAAACAAAAAACAGCCATCTCCTCCCTCACCTCTTGATCATCTCTTTCCTGGTCTCTGTTTTGTCTATCATCCCATGATTTTGATCTCTAGGTTGGAAATGTTCTGATCATCATCTACCACTTTCCGACCACCATTATATTCCTCAAGTACCTTCAATTTGCAAGAAAATACTAGAGTTAATGTTGCTCTCAAACTAGCACATAGTGCTTACAAACCGTTGCAAAATTAGGCTTTCGATGCCTATATATATATATATATATGTAATTGAATATTTAAGGTTTGTTTGACACATGATGCCAATTCGTTGACTCGTGCATTATTTTTTGGATGATACCCAAAGATCAACACTTTTTAATCCTAAATATTATTGTTTGGGAAATATTCTAACTAGCTACAAAATGATTACATAAAAATAATCTTATAAATTAATGTGGTTTGATCATGTCAATTTATATAATTTTTTTTTATAAATATAGCATTCCTATAATCATTTTATATATGTTTCTGCTTTCTTTGAACGAGGACATGAAATTAAGTAGTGAAAGCGAGAATATCCGACAAAAGTGTGAAATTAATTATAGTTTACGATCCTTTAGTGCATGGCTGCGGTCTGCGATTGCAATCTTTCAGTAGTCTGTCTACTCGACTACAACAAACCGCATCTTTTGGTGGTCCATGATCATCTGCTTATTTTGCACTTGGGTTTCGAACTTTTGTCACTTATCCTTTTTATCTTTATTTTTCTTTTAAATGCTTCACTCACTATAATGTTATGACTTCTATATATTTGGTACATGACTTGATCACTTACACATCGATCCTTTTGCACATCTAATTTATTTACTGCCACTTTGGTTAAAAATATATGTAGTTTATTGTTTAAATATAAAATATAAAGTATGTCCTTTTTATAGCATTTGACTTCCAAAATTACCATAATTACAATGCACAGTGACACCATCACCTGTTAAATTAATTCACAAGAAATTAAAAATTAAAATTACTAAAAAATTGTATCATTATTCAAATATGATTGAAATAATTTTATTTATTTATTTTTATCAATTTAGATTTGTGAGATAAATGATAATTTAAGGCACTAATCATCAATTATGTCATCAATTATTTATCGGTATCGGATCTGGGGATATATATCTTCGCTCGCAAGAGACAATATTTTAATTCTAAATTTACCAAACAACGCTCGAAATCTCATGGTAAATATTAAGGGTACGTTTGGAACATAAATTACTCTTAATTCATCTCAATTCATCATTATAATTTTTTTAAATTCTAACATAAAATATAATAAATAATTTAACTTTTTTAAATTTTAAAATAATAATAATATTAAAAAATAATATTTTAATAATATTTTATCATCTCAATTCAACTCATTTTAACATTCAAACTCATCCTAAGAGAAATGCTAGGTAGGCCGATGGTCTACCGAATAGTTGCACCTTTTTATTTTTTTTTTCTTAAATGTTAAGAAATGTATTGAATTGATGTTTTTTTTCTTAAATATTAAAGAAATATTTTTCTTAATGTTTAAAAAAAATAAAAAATAAAACAATCGATCATTCATCGGTTTTCGTAGAACGACCCGAATATTAATGACGTACATTTCTCCCTTGTTAGTTGTTCCCATAATTTTGTCCCATCTGCAAAATTATCACTGGTACAATTATATTCTTTTTCTTTTTCTTTTTTTAAATATATTTAAATATTTAAAAAAATATATACGAGATATCAAAATGATGGAATAAAACTTGAGTGTCATTTAGGAGATAAAGATGATTTTTTATTAAAATTAAAAGTTAAATCAAATAATAAATTATTATTTTGAGATTTAAAAAAATTAAATTATTTATTATATTTTACATAAAAAATTTTAAAAAATTATAATAATAAAATATGATGATATAAAACTGTTTTTATATTCAAACCGAATTTAACATTTTCCTCTCCTATTAAGTAATCTCACTCTTTCTTTTATTACTGTAAAGTGATGGCACATTGGCGTACCAGTTGTACCACAAGTCAATCACTACTACCAAGAGACTATTGATTAGTCTTTTTCAAATAAGAGAGGCACCATTTTGATTGTGTGTGTCTATATATATATATATATATATATATATATGTTTAGTATTGAGACACTTTGCACTTGATTCACTTATCTAATCATATTAAGTTAAATGTTTTTATTAATGTAATACATCTTATTTAAGTAAGTGGTTAACATTTGAAGTCATTTAAAATGTGCCATACCAATTAATATATTTAGATGTAACAAAATTTAGAATAAAGAATAATATTATTCAAAATTTAAACCTTATTTAATGGATCTCGTATTGGAACCTGCAGCTTAGGTTTCGTTTGGATCTCAAAGTCATATCAATTCATATCAACTCATCATTACAACTTTTTTAAATTCCAATACAAAATATAATAAACAATTCAACTTTTTCAAATTTTAAAATAATAATAATATTAAAAAATAATATTCTAACAATATTTTATCATCTCAATTTAATTCAACTCAACTCACTTCAACATCCAAACAAAACCTTAATGTTTCAACCTTTGTTATTAGCAATGGAAAAAGAAAAGAAAAACATCCTAGTTCATGCATGTTGGCACGAGATCAATAAGCAGGAAATTGATTTAAATATCAAAAAAGCTACTTTCACCCGAGACACACGTACACCCCACCCCGTATACTCGGGTTCCAACTCAGCTTAAACGGTGTGTTTTCAAATGTAAAAATCTTTCAGAAATCAAGTTCCACCCAGTTAACCAGTCTTTTAGAAATCAAACTCCACTCGAGAAAATATTCACCAGTTTACCTTATCTTCAGGATTGAACTTGCACCGAAACACCCGAGACAATCTATCAAAGTTCCTGTACAATATTTTTTTCTTCCCGCGGCAATGTATCAGCTACTCAAGATTCACTCGAAACCCAACACAAATTCAGATTCTCAAAACTCAGAAACTCGAAAAAAAAAAAAAAAAGGGACTAAAACCCAAATGAGATTTCTCTTATAATTGTCAAAACCCAATGGTAAAAACTATCCGGGACTCGTGGGTGATGAATGAATGAGCTTTATATAGATTCTAGAAGTAGAAAGAGAATAAGTAATAGGAAAGAGGAAGAGAAAGTTAGACTTATTCTTAGGTTGAGGAATAAGGTAGGCAAAGACAAGAGAGTTTTCAAAGAAGGAAACCAAAAGAATCCTCCACTTCAGACTCAAAGACTTGACTTTTTTTGGAACGAGATGAATGGAAGCCGAGAAGGAAGAAGAAAGAAAAAGAGGGAAAGTACACGACCGCGATGAAACGCAACAGTGGATGAGGAAAAAGCAAAATGGTCGCTTTCCTCGCGCCGTTACACTTACGTGTCTTCTCGGTGCTTTCCTTCATGACGGGTTCGACGGCACGAAGGCAAGATGGTTGATGCAAAATAGGAATGAGTTTGGCAAGGAATGAATATGATTTTTGAGGATTTTTGAAATGAAAACATAGATGAGTTTGACGTATAATAGGTTTATGAAATTGTGTTTTTTTTTTTTTTTTAACTTATTTATTAAAATAATAATATAAAAATAACGTCACACGGTTTCGCAATAGGTACCCAACTCTGGGTACCTGTAGCAGAATTGTTTAAATATATAGTATGAGGTGTTGACCCTACTATTAATTATATATTACTTGAGCCAAGATCTTTTTAATCAGATGACATAGAACCTGATCTCTGAATAGGAGAAACAAGTTTGAACCCCCGCTCTTTGTATAAAAAAAAGTATATATTATTTAAAGAAAAAAAGATATATTAATGGATTAATATCCTATTTTCGGGCCGGTCTGTAAAGTTTATTATCCACATCACTTAAATGGTAAAATCTGATTTGTAAGATTTAATTTTTAAAATTTATCTTCTATATTAAATTATGTCACGTAAACAATATGTGATATAGAAGTTTTCAAATATCAGTATTACTCTATATTAATACTCACAAGATTAAAGTTAAGGTTAGGGTTATAGACTACCTCGTCTCCAAAACTTTTGGACCAAAGGTTTACAACCGCACACGTACCATTAATTGTTAAGTACCCATTTTCTAGATGTAGCGACGTGGATGTTACACAATCAGAAGACACTAGCTAATAGCTATGATCTCTTGCCACACATACACGAAAAAAAACTATCTATTGTCAACAAATCGAACCTAATAAAAGTTGAAATTTGCACATTAATTTTTCGCTAGCTGTGAAGCTAACAACTAGACTAGGCATTAAATCTGGGTGTAAAAACAATCAGAAATGCTAAATCTACAGAAAATTTGTTCCGAATGTGTGAACTGAAGTTTTTTTTTTATTTTTTTTATTTAATGATTAAAAAATTATATTTTAATGATATTGTGAATTTTTTATTTTTTTAAAAAAATGTTTATGATGTTTTAAAAAACACATGAAAAACAAAATATAAAAATAAAAAAATAAAATATACTTTTCGAAATATACATTGGGGATAAATTTTTTATATTTACATGACTTAATTATAGTATATATATTAAATTTATTTATAATATATCAAGTCATTCTATGTAGACGTAACAATACCCTTCTATTTTAAATCATATATTATGATAAGTCGAGCTTTAAGAACGCCCAAGTATGGCGTCAAGATGACCATTAATCAGTTGGATATACTATGATATCAATGAAGGTATGATGTCATTAAAATTTGAAGTTTATATTCTCTCGTCAACTTAAACTTTTGAAATCCAGGCTTTACATTTCATTATCTCGTTAGTTTATTTTCACGTGTGAGTCTACTTATTAAGGGAATTCGTCAAGATATAATTTAAATAATTAAATTTATTATTTTTCATTAATTTAAATTTTTAAAACAAGTCATGATTTAATGAAACATATCATATATATTGTCTATAATAAGAAACGTAGATTACACACTTTAGATTATTTATCATTATCAGATAAAAATGAAAACAAAATTACATATCAAGCGATTTAGATCAGTAAGTAGCAAGTCTTGGAATTACTTCAACAAATCATAAATGTTATATATATATATATATATATATATATATATAAATACTTATACCTAGTAATTTTAAATTAATATATTTTGGGAAACTTCAATTTACCAGCGAATTATTTCATTCGAGCAAATTGATCAAGCCCAAGATCATTCACTAAAACTGAATATTTCATCCAATTAATTAATGATCCAAATTTCTGTACGTGTGTGATGTGTGTGTGTTACAAGATGTAGCTGCATTCATGCATACTGCAGATAATTATATGAGAAGTAGATTGAATATGATCATCAGTACGTATATGGTAATCGGCCTACTATATATTTCAGCAAATTAATGCTGGATATAAATTTATTAATTAATGAGCTGATGAATTAAAAGTACTCTTGAAGGTGGATGCAGATTGATATATAATCGATCGATTCATTCATGTACGTATATAGAGGCCCCCAAAAATAATTAATGTTCTTAATTATTTCAATGAATCCAATTTCTGTGGAAACGAACGTCTAAATATTGTTTGTTCATGATTACCACCATCCATCCATTACTATTTATTAGATTCCTGCAGGTACGTACATAGCATCCGATCCGATCACAATTTTCTTTCTTAATTAATTACATTGGAAAACGTTTCTCTATCGATTCAAAGATAAAGGCAATTATGATTCAAAAAACTTTGAAAACCCATGATTTTATTATTAGTATCATGAAGAATATTAACACTCCTAGCTAGCTACCAACTTCTGCCCAAAAAACAAAATCCAAGCATATATAAATATATATATATATATCTACTATATTATAATAATGAAAATAGTAATTTTTGTTTTTTATCCGTTATGTTCACTAAATCATGTTTTATTAAAATATCCTTAAAATTTTTCATCATTTGACGTGTAGATCCTTTATAGAATTTAATAAAAAATCATATTTTACCTAAATACCCTTAAAACTTTTGATCATTTGACGTGTAGCTCTTTTGTAGAATTTAATAAATGATCATGTTTTACTAACAAATCCTTAATAGCCCCACGGCGCACATTAATTGATATTTTTTTTTCATATCCTTTTTATTTTGACATTGTATTCATTTTTCTTTATTTTTGTTTTAATTTTTTAAAAATAAAAAATTAATAATATTTTATTATTATATAGAAAGTAAATAGATAATTTAATATGGATGCGGACCAATACTTATACCTTACTGAAGTTTAGATTGTTTTTTTAATCTTAATTTTTAATCTTTCTTTAATTTTATATTTTTTTTTCAGATAAATAAATTATTGACTTTTTCACTTTTTTTTATTTAAATTATTATATCATGTGCATGACTAACGCACCCGAGATAATTTCTTATAAATTAGTTGAACCTTGCCCCAGGGTTCAAATTGCCTTTAGAAATTATTTATAGTTAAAAGATAACTTCCCTGCCCTCTAGAAATTAAAGAGACTTCAAATAATTTAGTCATAGAAAACTACCGACATGATTTCATTTTTTTTTTAAATGTTGCGGAAACTCTCCAAGGTAAGAATCTTTAGATTTATTTCTGTAGAATAAATCTCAATTTAATACACCGTACTTTTAAAAAATTTTCTATACAGAACTGATTAAATCGTTAACTTTTTTTTAGGAGGTGTGACCCCAAAAGATTGTTTGTACTCACTAAATGTTGAACCTTGTACCTAAGACTAAAACCTTCACCACTTAGGCCAACCCCTTGGTATGATGATACACTGTGATACTTAAGGAGGTGACTTCATATGATATGCTATATATATTTTACAATAAAAATAACTTTATAATCTAATATATCATATTAAACCATGTCAATTTGTGATTTAGTTTATTTTTATAAAAAAAAATTTGTGACTAAAATACTTTTATAAAATAAAAATATATTAAGTCCATGACCAAAATTATGTGTTATATATCTATATAGGATGATAAAGAGTAAGGACATTGATAAAGAGTTCGAGCCATTGGGACCTTATGCTCTAATAATGTAAGGACATTGATTTTACTGCAGTAAAGATTGATAAAGAGTTCGATCCATTGGGACTTTATGCTCTAATAATGTAAGGACATTGATTTTACTGCTATGTATGATCATTAATTATTTACCTAAAAGATTGAGAAACCAAGGCTTATAATTACACCAGTAATTTTATTAATTTGAAATATTAATTTTATATATAACGCAGATATATAGTAAAAACAGACTTGTGATTTTTCAACTATTTTTGCTCTTTCCATGCCAATGCCAATATGTATTAGGCGGATTCGCATGATAATTGATTTAATTTATAATGAAATTATGTTTTTCATTCTTAATTGTCTCATTTTCAATCACACTATTTATGTCGCGCATTATAAATAATTTTATATATTATCTACTTAAAATATATCACCTTGGCAACTCTGACTGAGAATGATAAAATAAAATAGTAGTATTGCTTTTTACTAATAAAATATATCACTGCTATTTATAAAGTAAAATTATAAATATATAACATTAATAATTTACTTCGATAAAATTAAGTACAAGAATATGGCGTGAACCGACACTTAAATAAAAATTAAGAAACCATAATTGAACCATTGAATTTGTGATTTGAACTTGAACTTGAACTTGATCCATATATATATCTACATTTCTTCTAGTATGCTGTTTCGCATTTGCGATTTATGCTTTTAAAATAGCCATATATAGACTGATTACAATGCTTGCATGAGTTGCAAAAAATCAAAAGAAAAAACAAATATGGGAAACCAAGTGCATCCAAAATCGACTAAACTGCCAAAACCTCTTACTTATCTGGTCAGCTCCAAGACGTTTGATCGTGTGTATCATTCGAAGAAGTATAGTTTTCGAGAATATTTCTGTGTATAATGAATAATCTTCACCTAAGTTATGGTCTTATTCCTCACAGATCCCAAGAATGAAAGCCCAGAGAGAGAGAGAGGGGTAGGCATCGGCCATGGATCTGAATCTCTGTCATTGTATGATGTATCTCTCCTTTTTCTTACAGCGCTCTATAAACAGCGGGGTTAATAAGGATTTACATGTTTTTCCCACTGCATTCCTTAAAAGACTTTGAGACGGATCAGTGACGACCTCGTTTGTTTTCGCAGATCACATAGTCAACCGATCCCTTTTTGGAGGTATATATTTGTAAGGCTTCGAAGACTCCACATAGTGCGTTTTATCTTCACACTCTCCCTCTCCTCTCTCTCTCTCTCTCTCTCTCTCTCCTCTGTGGAAACGAAACCTTTCGTTTTCTCTCTCTTATTTTAATTTCATTTTTCAATCCCAGGAGCTTCAGCTTGGTCGAGCATGCAGAGAATGGGTTAACACTCACTCAAAACTAGGGTTCCCCGTTTTCCACCAGCCCCCACCCAGTTCGTTTTAGTCCTTCTTTGGACCATTTTGCAGACCTAGGAACGGAAAAAAGAGCAGACTTTTAGATACAGCGAGAGAGAGAGATAGAGAACGAAGAGCTAAGCTTAGAATAAAGTGTTTGCTTGCCTTCTTTCTCTTTCTTTCTCTCCAATCTAAAACCAGTTTCTCTTGCGGAGAGGGAGTTGGAGACATTTGGGCTTAAACCTTTTGTCTCCTCTATCCTCTCTGATTTTTTTCCTTTCATTGTTTCTTTATACTTGTGTACTTGGCCTGCTTAAAAAGGTTGTTGGAGAGAGACTCGGGTCCTTTTTTCTAAGCATTATTGTGTTTGTGATTCCTGGTTTGGTTTACTGAGAGCAAAACTGTGGGAAAATGAAGCGACTCAGTCAATAAGATTGTAGCGCTTCCTTGTAAATTCGTAGAGAAGGAATAGAAAGCAAATCCACAAAGAGAAAGGAGGGAGAAAGATAAGCGATTACAGCAGAGAAAAGAAAGAAAAGGGACTTCTTTGATGAGTTTTGGGGGTTTCCTCGAGAATACTACCGGTGGCGGTGCGAGAGTCGTGGCCGATATTTCTTACAACAACAGCAACGGAAACAACAACCACAACATGCCCGCCGGTGCACTTGCTCATCCCCGCCTTGTCACTCCGCCTCTCACCAAATCCATGTTCAACTCCAGCCCTGGACTCTCTCTCGGTCTTGTACGTACGCCAAACCTTCTCTTACTCAGATCTTCTTGCTCTGATTGACATCGTTTATCGTTCTTTCTCTCGAGTTTAAGAAGCAAAAAACTGATGTTTGGTTCCTCTGGCCGGCGTGCTTGTTTGTTTTTCTATTTTTATGTCTTGTTTTTGGTGCAGCAACCGAATATCGACGGGCAAGCAGATGTGGCTAGAATGGCTGAGAATTTTGAAGTTAATCTTGGGAGGAGGAGCAGAGACGAAGAGCATGAGAGCAGATCTGGCAGCGATAACATGGACGGCGCTTCTGGGGACGATCTGGACGCGGCCGACAATCCTCCGAGAAAAAAGCGTTACCACCGACACACGCCACAGCAAATCCAAGAACTCGAATCGTCTGTATTTCCTTCCAAATTAATTCCACTCTTCAGAAATCTTTAGTTTATGAGAGGTTGCTGATTTTCTGCCTATTTTGTTTTTCGTTTTCTCTTACCAGTCTATTTAAGGAGTGTCCTCATCCTGATGAGAAACAAAGATTGGAGCTTAGCAAGAGGCTTTGCTTGGAAACCAGACAGGTCAAATTCTGGTTCCAGAATCGCCGTACCCAAATGAAGGTAATCCGCGAGAACAACCTTACAGTCACTTTTCTCCATGGCTAAGCAAGAGACTTTTGCTTTGATCGATGAAACTTGATTTTGTCGTTATTTGCACCAGACCCAATTGGAACGTCACGAGAACTCGTTGCTTAGACAAGAAAACGATAAGCTTAGGGCGGAAAACATGTCTATCAGAGATGCAATGAGGAATCCGATTTGCTCAAACTGCGGTGGTCCGGCAATTATCGGTGAAATTTCACTTGAAGAGCAGCATCTTAGGATTGAGAACGCCCGGTTAAAGGATGAGCTAGACCGTGTCTGTGCGCTCGCAGGCAAGTTTCTCGGACGTCCCATTTCATCATTGGCTAACGCAATTGGTCCTCCATTGCCAAGTTCAAGTTTGGAACTCGGAGTAGGGAGCAATGGCTTTGCTGGTTTAAGCCATGTGGCCACAACATTGCCTTTGGGACCCGATTTCGGTGTTGGGATTTCCGGTGTTTTGCCGGTGGTGCCTCCGGCTAGACCCCCATCTAGTTTGACTGGCCTTGATAGATCTATCGAGAGGTCTATGTTTCTAGAGCTGGCCTTGGCTGCCATGGATGAATTGGTTAAAATGGCACAGACTGATGAGAGTCTCTGGGTCAGGAGCTTGGAAGGTAGGAGAGAAATGCTGAACCTCGAGGAATATTTGAGAACTTTCACACCTTGCATTGGCATGAAACCAAATGGTTTTGTCACCGAGGCTTCTAGGGAGACTGGTATGGTCATTATCAACAGCTTGGCTCTTGTTGAGACACTCATGGACTCGGTAAGCAGTAGACCTGCTCGATTTTCTTAGAGAAAATTTGTGAGGGAAATTGCTTAATTTATGGTTCTTTTTTGTTTTATCTCTTTGATAATTGGTGAATTCTAAGAAACCATGCAATACCAGTAGTACTTGATCATGTGCATGTATATTTACTTCGAATTTAGTTCTGAACACATTCTATAGAGATTAATTCTAGTGTGTTGTTTTGTTTTGTTTTGTTTTTTTTTAAATTTTCACAGAATCGATGGGCAGAGATGTTTCCTTGTATGATTGCCAGAACCTCTACCACTGATGTGATATCTAGTGGTATGGGTGGAACCAGAAATGGAGCACTTCAACTGGTAATTAAGTTGATGTCTGTCTATATATATGTGTGTGTATATATACACTAAGGTGTTGACAATTGTACTTGATAATTTTGCAATTTTGATTTCAGATGCATGCTGAGCTGCAAGTTCTTTCGCCTTTGGTTCCGGTTCGAGAGGTCAATTTCCTCCGATTCTGCAAGCAGCACGCAGAGGGTGTGTGGGCTGTGGTTGATGTATCCATTGACAGCATCCGAGAAACGTCGGCTGCTCCCACATTTGTAAACTGCAGGAGGCTTCCTTCTGGGTGTGTTGTGCAAGATATGCCCAATGGGTACTCCAAGGTAAATTAACAACCTACACTCTTAATTTGGAAAAAAAAAATTTTTCTCTGCATATATTCCCTCTTATATATATCTATTTTGCTAGAACATGATAATTATGTTTAGGAAATTATGTTTAAATTGTGTTTGCACAATTAAACAACTAGGATTTTTTCCTAAAGATAGTTTTCTACCTACTTTTCTGACTTCGCGGCTAGTTTTCTGAGAGTATTTTCGAAGTACTCTCGGATGATGAATGACTTGATATTCTCATTCTATATCACAAAATGTCATACAATATGGCTAAATCCTGAGAATACTTAATAAAGGATACTTAATAAAGAACTCCTAAATATATAAAGAGATTACATAAAGTAAACTCACAAACTGATGTAGTTTCATGAGATCTATTAGATATATTTTACAATAAAAATAACTGTATAATCTGAAGTACTACGTAGTTTATAAATTTACTTTGTGTCTACTTAATAATGTGACTCATTCCCTTCACTTTTATGTTTTGCTTTTTTACAGTGCTTGTGGTATTTTTTTTTTTTTTTTTTTTTTAAATCAGTTTTTAAAGTAAATGCAAAGAGCTCTTAGCACAGCTGGTCAAAAATCATAGGCAATCGTGTTCCAAAGCCGCTTAGTTTCTCATGCAGTAGTGAAACATTATTTGTCTAGCTATTACTTGCTATAATATCACTTGCATCGTTTGTCTTTGAACTCGATTCTCGTGCTTTTCTGGACTTTCCCAAAGGCTAATAATTTTATTTACTTGGATGATGATGCTGCTTCTACTCACACTTATATATTTGTTTCAACAACTAGACTTGCTTATCTGCACTTAATATACAACAATCTAATGGCATCCAAACCGAGGAAGAACATTATTTTATCAACAGAAGCTGCTATTACTTACTAAAATTTCTGTACCCTGGATACATTAATATCATATCCTTCTAATTAACAAAATCGCTTTGTAATCTTCAAACAACATTGGTAGAATAAAATACATATTTGATGCTTCTATTCCAATCTTTGATGCTGCCTTTGTTATTCCCCCGGCCCCTTTCATTATTCTATTCATGTTCCTGCATGTGACCTGGTTCCAGCCGTTGATATGTCCATTTCCCATCCTCCTTTCTCACCCATAAAAAAAAGAAAAAAGAGTTTTCTTTACCTATCAGTGAGACCTCGAAGTCAAACCTCCAGGACTGGCTTATTTGTTGTTATATGACTGACTATCTAGAGTGAGCTAGACACAAACCAGTACACATTTCGATGTCACCCTCTACAGTTCCCACGTCGTTCATCTAAAATCTTCCGAGACTTCCACTTTTGCATTATTGTATATGCCTGTGCTCGAGGTCTGTGTGATATCTTGTCTGTCTGATTGAGTTCAATCTTCTTAATCCATCTCCTCAGATTTGCCTTATATATATATAATATAATATAAATTAACTTCGTTGTTGACATTATATATCGAGTTTTTGAAATAAATTATTGAACTAAGTTTCAATACTCTACAATTTCAACACTCCATCACTCCCACCAGTGTGTCAGCATACACAGTTTGACTGTCAGCTTCTTCTGCAGAGTCTATGATTTTATAACGGGATTATAGCATTTATTTTCAGCTGTATTATTTCTTGAAAAATTCCAATCCATGGAGTTCTTTTTATGTTTTTTAAAGCAAAATAATAAAAGGCCCCAAGCGTTCTTTATTTTTCTGTTTTAATTCCTTTTCCGTTTTTGCGATTAATATTTGGTGTAATATATATCGAAAAACAGGTGACATGGGTCGAGCATGCAGAGTACGATGAGAGCCAAGTGCATCAGCTCTACCGGCCATTGCTAAGCTCCGGCATGGGCTTTGGCGCCCAACGCTGGATCGCAACCCTTCAACGGCAATGCGAGTGCCTAGCCATCCTCATGTCGTCCACCGTCCCTGCCCGAGACCACACGGCCGGTAAATTACGCAAAACACATCCACCATTGCTTTCGGACTTTCGCATGCATACGTTCGTCGTACTAAACCATAATGTTTGTGGTGTGCTCTGTAGCCATAACTGCCGGTGGGAGACGAAGCATGTTGAAGCTGGCGCAACGAATGACCGACAACTTCTGCGCCGGCGTGTGCGCGTCGACGGTGCACAAATGGAACAAACTACAAGCCGGTAATGTGGACGAAGACGTAAGGGTGATGACGAGGAAGAGCGTGGACGATCCAGGGGAGCCGCCGGGTATAGTGCTGAGCGCAGCGACGTCGGTCTGGTTACCGGTTTCGCCACAGAAACTGTTTGACTTTCTACGCGATGAACGGCTGAGAAGCGAGTGGGACATATTATCCAACGGTGGACCCATGCAGGAGATGGCCCACATCGCCAAAGGCCAAGATCACGGAAACTGCGTCTCTCTCCTACGTGCTGGCGTAAGTGCTCTCTCTCACTTTTATGTCCTCCTTTCTCGAAAATGTTGCCTGGCAAAAGATAAAATGTCATGTGGTCCCGTGTGGAAAGGTCAAACGATTTGTCGTTTAGCGATAAAGGTTAACCCAAAAGGACCGTTTTGGAAATTGGAAGTATCTACGAGGACAATTTTTGGATCAGAAAAAGGCCCGCTGCTCGCTTTGTTAACCTTTTTAAAAAAGTCAATTTTGGATAGTTGTCTCTTTGTCATCACCAAATAATATCTTTGTAAAGATTTTACTGATTTATATCTTTTGTGATTTGACGTTTCGGATTATTTTATTACATTTTTTTCTCACTATTTAGAAAATATATTTGCTTATTTTTAATCTGTTTTCAAGCCTCATCTTTTTTAATAAAAATATAAATAATTATAGGAAAATACCAGCTGTATCATTGATGTTGCAAGTTTTAATGTGCGGTATTATGTATTTACACTCGTTTTGTTAGTTTTTTATTTAAATTTAATTTTAAATTTTATAATTTTCAGCATATAGATAATTAACATATTGAAAATTAAGTTTAGCATTTTTTAATTTTAATTTATGTTTTTTTTTTTTTAAATTAAACCTTACAGCATCAACAAATAATAGAATTTTTCCCGACTAAAACCCTGAAATGGCGTTGCCTGTAAATTTTGAAGATAGTGAGGGTCATTTATTCTGCGTGCAACTGTGTGTGATGCAGGCCATGAACGCGAACCAGAGCAGCATGTTAATACTGCAGGAGACGTGCATAGACGCGGCTGGATCGCTAGTAGTCTACGCGCCGGTGGACATTCCGGCCATGCACGTGGTGATGAATGGCGGCGATTCGGCCTACGTGGCACTGCTCCCCTCTGGCTTCGCCATCGTCCCGGATGGACCGGGGTCGCGTGGGCCAGGTACAGCCACCGCCAATGGAGGCGGTGGGGCCGGGCCGGGGCCACACAGGGTGAGTGGGTCACTCCTAACGGTTGCGTTTCAAATACTGGTGAATAGCCTTCCTACGGCTAAGTTGACAGTGGAATCGGTGGAGACTGTCAACAATCTGATCTCCTGCACGGTGCAGAAGATCAAGGCTGCTCTACAGTGTGAAAGCTGACGGGAGTTGATACTCACGTGTTTTTTACTATTTTAACGTTGTTGTAACAACGTTTGTGGATGTCGTGTTATTAATTTAGTTTTTCTATTTCTTTATTTATAGGGGTGGGTAGCTGTTTGTTTGCGAGTGGATTGAGTGAGTGAGTAAAGACTCAGTGGGTTCGGTGGGTGTTGAGTCAAGAACGAACCGCGCGTGAGAGCTCCTTGCATTGTGGGTAAAGGTCATCATAGGACTTAGTCCAGTCAATGTCGTGTCCGTTCTAACACAAAGGCAAGGCAAGGGTGGTGGTGGTTCGGGTATTGACTCAGGTCAACCATCGTGTTAACTCAGGTTGCTAAATAACTTTGAGAAAAACTTAAGAACGAAAAAAAAAAACCAGAATGGGTCCTTTTTTTTTTTTTAATTATGAAATTCGATTATTATTTTATATTTTTATTACTTTCCAGAAATTAGGTGTTTCAAGTGTTGCAAGTTTTAATTAAGAAATGGCGCTATTCATCCCCTAACCATTATTTTGTTAGTAATGTGTAGAATAAATTTATTTTTAAGCATCTTTATTCACACACCAATAATATATAAGAATGATATACGGAAAATTCAAATTCTAGTATGTTCTATGAGTTTGTACTCATGTTTATGTTTTTAATTTTTTAATAATTAATAAAATTATTTTTAATATATTGATATATTTTTTAAAAATATTTAATTATGTTTAAAAAATATAAAATAAAATATAAAATTTATACTAGCGAGATGGCCAGCTGTAAAAGCTGTGCAGCATTCTGGCACCACTCATGATAAGTTTACTTGCATTAAAAAAATAATGGTATTTGGATACTCTTTATAAATATATTGGGATTTGTAATAAAGGGTGGGACTAATATGCCGTCCCATTTTTATTGATGTGCGTACCGTTTAGGTGTTATTTATTTATTATATTATTTAATATATTTAAATATTTTTTTAAAAAATAAAAATATATATTAATATATTTAAAATTATTTTTTTAATCACGAAATAAAAAGAATAAATTTTTGACCAACTATTAAATATAGCGGCCAAATAAAGTGGATAAGGTAGTATTTTCCTGTAATAAATATCGTGTTACGTATTAGGCTTGTAAATACTTTAACTTTATTATTTATTCACTCAATCATTAAAGAATTCAAAAGTTACTTTTTATTTTTACACAGTAATGTTCTTTGTCGCCTTGTCCCACTTGCTATGTTGTAACATTTTCTAGAGGTTGTTATATAAGTGATAGATAGAATAAATCACTCGAAAGTATAATTAAAAATTAGGGATGGTAAATTGTGATAACTGGTCGTATCCTATCAAGTCATATAAATATATATTATATTATATTATATGGATAAATCCGAATATAATTCATTAAAATCTATCAAGTCAGACTTTTAAATATTAATACAACTCATTAAAATAATAGATTAATATGACATGACCCATTTTGAATCATTATTAATTGCTTAGAACTAGGTTGAACAACCTCACTCATTTCAATCCGTTTTATGTAAATTGATGGAACTGATCCGAATAATCCATTTGATTTAACTAACATAATTTAATATAAAAATTAAAATCACAATAACTCTCAAAAATATAAAACTAACTAATAATGAAAATATCAATATTTTCAAATTTTAAAATATAATATAATCAATATTGCAATCCGAAAATAAAAACAGAAATCCAATATTAAAGTTATGGTTGGGGTATTTTGATTTTTAGTACAAATCTTAATGGGTCAAGAGGGATGTTTTGACTCGAATTCAATAATATCAAACCCAAACTCGTTGAGTCTTATTAGATACAAACAGTTTGGCTCACCAAATCGCGTACAAATATTGATATACCTTTTTTTTTAAAAAAAAAAACCAAAAAAAAAAAGTTTAATAGAAGAAAATGTCATTTGTCTCATGAAAATAATTTCTGTCTTTAATTCATACTGTTTTATTAAATAAATACATGTTAATATCGGTATGCAATTTGATATGTGAACTCATTTACAAGAAGACTTTTCTTAAAATTTAAGATAAAAAGTACTTTTAAGTCTTCAAGCATGACTTGATGCAAGTTAGGTGCGACAATTCGTATTTATATCCTTTCAAGTTATGAGTATTAAAATATATAATTTAATTTGAATACGACTCATAATTGAATTAAACAGGTCAGAGGATAAAATTATAATGTAAATCTACTTATTTTGTGTCGCATTCACGGATGATGTTATACATGGACATCTTTATACTCTAATTGCAAGTGGGATTTTGAAGGGCGGGATGTGTCTCGTGAACGCTAAGAATAATTGTGGTGGTGAAGGGTCTCGTGAGGGGGGCTGGGTGCGGTGCATGTAAGAGCATTAAATGAGGCAGAGGGTGTTGGGTTGCAAAATACATTTAATGCGGTCTCTGAGCTTTTAGGACTTTTGTTGGTCACGATTCACCAATGGTGAGGAGGGAGAGTCTTGGCATCATTTCCCCCTACTAGTTGGCCATCGTCACGGCGTTTTTTTGATTTCGATTGACAAGTTTGTTTTTATGGATTATTGGATAATTGCCAAATCTTTCTGATTCGGAGGGACGAATAATTATGCCAGGTTTTTGGAAGTTTTTTGAAGATATATGTTCATGTACGTACATGCATTTATTTTGAAAAAATATTAGTATAATTAATCTTAAAAAAATAATATTTATAATTATAATTATAAATACGTAAGTATCGTACAATTAATTTAAAAAAAAATTAAATACGAAATTCACTTAAAAAAATTAATTTTTTAATAGTAAATCTCACTCTTTTTTAAAACGACTGCACGATACTTACGCACTCTACAACTGTATGTAAGATTATCCATAATCTTAAATGTGTCTACTGAATGTTTTCATTCATATTATTTTTTTAAATAATTAAGAAGGTAATTATTAATCAATTTGTATATATATTTTTTGAATGGTTAAGGATTTTTAAAAAATATTTAAAAAAAAATATTTGCTCGTGTGTCTATTTGGGGCGCACCCTACATCATTATTCTGAGAATGAGACTGAGGTTTCGTTTGGAACTACAATTCTTTTCAACTCATCAATATAACTTTTTTAAATTCCAACACAAAATATAATAAACAATTCAATTTTTTCAAATTTTAAAATAATAATAATAATAATAAATAATATTTTAATAATATTTTATTATCTCATCTCAACTCACTTCAACATCTAAACGCAACTTGAGAGACATCCAATCCAACGGGAAAAATAAAATAAAATTGTGGGCATTGAAAGGTGTTCGCTTTGCTTGGTTCCCAAGAAAAAGAAAGGCACTCGTTTGTTTGTATGCAAGCTGGCTATATTCCTAGGATTTAACTCCGTACGTATCTTTAATCTTTATCCCGGCTAACATGAAGAAGATGGACCATAAAGGAAGGGAGAAAACAAATTATCCAGTTTCAGCTGTCGAATTTAACAACTCCTATTATATTGAACAATTTTATCTGCAAATCGATTTGAAATATGATAAGTCAAGTCCAATAAATTTTATTTTGAGTAATGCTAGGCTACCGTCCAACAGTGATAGTTGGGCATGCCATCTAGGTAAAACTCTTCTTTTTTAATTTTTTTTATATTTTTAAATATCTTTAAATATTTTAAAAAAAATATATTAATACATTAATAGTAACTTCCTTAATCAATAATTAAAAAAAATTAAATACATGAGCGACCCAAAATAAAGTGGGTACAATGAGAGGACATACTAGTATTATTCATAAATTTTTAAATTCAAACTTTTAAAAAAATGGCTGAAAATACAATATAATATAAAAGAATATAGAGGAAATAAAAGAATAATGTTACATACAATCGTGAAGTGTACAAATATCGTGTAGTTGATTTGAAGAAAAAAATAATGTTCATTATTAAAAAATTAATTTTTTTATATGAATCTCGGATTTATTCACTTTTTTAAAATAATTGTACTGTACTTACATACTCACGACTGTTATTATTATTTCTCAAAATAAAATAAGAGGGAGAGAGAAAGAATTTAAATACGATATCTTTATTATTCTCCATTGTAATTGAATACAAAGTATTGATTTAAAAAAACTACACAGAGAGAAAAGATGATAAATATCTTTAAAAATCAAATCTTCAAGGTGTAAAAATCAGCTTTTAAAATATTAGTAGTACAGGACACAGATCATGTCATTCCTTTTATCCATGGAGGAGTTTTCTTAATTTGTTTTGTAGTTATTATTGGTTGACAGATCAAATTAGGCTAAGTGCAAGCTGTTTTTTTTTTTTTCTGTCACAATCTTCAATCGGATACGATCAGAATATATCTAGGAGTGGGACAAAAACATCTTTTTCAAACATGCATGCCTTTTAAATGAGATCAGTTTCCATCAATCCAGACATCACATAATAAATATTAATGAACATTTATAAAAAGTTGCATCCAAGTTCATGAAAATATAAGTAACACTTCCATATACATATACATATATATATATATATATACATATAGAGATCACTAGCTATATATAAAGTCTGATTATTGTATGAGATATACACTTCCGATTTCTCTGCAAATGCGCAACAGAATGGCTCCATACCAAAGATGTCCAGAATATAGAACACGACGATAAGGACAAAGATTCAATCGGGCAAAGGACAGTTTCAAAGCTTGTTCAATTTTTATTATTAATGCTAGACAAAAAAAAAAAGCCTACGTGGTAATTGCAGATGGTATCATATGCTGGTCCCATTTAGAGATGCATCACATTCATTTGAAAAGTAATGTTGTATACAATAGTGTGTAATCGCATAATCGTTTCAAAAAAAAAAATTAATTTTATTATTAAAAATTTAATTTTTTTTTATATAAATTTTATATTCTTTTATTTTTTTAAATGATTGTATGACGCTTGTACATTTTACAATTATAAATATTATTTCTCTTTATCTAAAGCCCCAAGATCTTTTAGATTATGCAACCAATCATGTGTATACACATTGACACAAATCTCTCCCTCATTAAATACTTTTGGTAAGTTAGTACTATTTAATTTGTAGTTCAATTCGATCTTATACATATTAAGAATTACCATACGCACTTAATACTGTAAGAGTTTATTACAAATTAATAGAATTGAATAGTAAAATTCAACGTAGAAAATAGTATCGATCTTTAAATTGAAAGTGACTTCAAAAGACGTGAAAAAGGGTATCCTTTTTCAACTCTTCCTCTCACCTCAAACCATCGAGGAGTTTTTGTTTTATCAAATCAAATCACATCACATCTTTCAGCATCGGATTGAGATTATTTTTTTTTTAAAAGAAAACTATATATATAAGGTGAAAGTTCAATTGATCTAATAGCATTCTTAATAATTTCTTTATTTTATGTTTTACGTCTTGTTTATTTTTATAATTTATTTTATATAATTATTATAATTTTTTTAAATTTTTACATAAAATAAAATAAATAATTTAATTTTTTTAAGTCTCAAAACAAAAATAATATTAAAAAAATATATTCTAACAATATTTTATTCAATTCTTATCTTTTATCTCAACTAATTTAATCTTTATTTGTGAAAACAAACGAGGCACATACATCACCAAAATCGATTTTTTTTATTTTACATACTAATTTTTACAATAGGTCATACATCAACTTATCTATTTTTTCTATATTATTTAAATATTCTTTTTTAATATTTTTCATTCATTTCAAATATTTATTCTAACTACCAATAAATTTGCAATTAAAGAAATTTGAAAAAGGAACAATCTCACTAGTTGAGTGAGAGAGTGTGCATTCATTCATATATATATATATATATATATATATATATATATATCTCACGGCCTATACTTAAAAGCGGCTATAAATTTACTGTTCATAGATGAACAGTAATGAATAGTAACAAAAGTTTTTTTTTTTTTCGCAGGGTTTTTTGCCGTTTGCTACTGTTTATAAACAGTAATTATAAACAGTAAATATTAAATACTGTTCATAGATGAACAGTAATGAAATGAATAGTAACAAAAAAAATTTTTTTCACATGGTTTTTTGCCGTTTGCTACTGTTTATAAACAGTAATTATGAACAGTAGAAAAAAATATTAGTTTTTGAGTTTTAAATTCCAACCCTTCATCTTTAATTTTCAGATTTAATCAAACGATAGAAGTTTAAATATTGATTTAAACTAACATAAAATAGATAATTAAATTTTAAAAATTATATCATACACTTAAAATTAACTTTAATTTATAAAATACTAATTTCTCATCATTAAATAAAAGATAAAGTTTTACTGAATATTAAATAAATGATAAAATTTTGTTAAATATTTTTAAAAAAGTATAACAATATAAATAATTAGAGTTTTAACATAATTTAAATATGATAATATTCTTAATTAACTAAAAAGAACTGCTACAACTAATGAAGAAGTAGCCTAAAAATATGTCTTGAATGTGTATTTCACTTTTTTATTTTTATTTTCCTTTTTTCATGTATTTTTTTAATCATCATAAATATTTTTAAAAAAAGTAAAAAATTCACAAAATTATTAAAAAAACACTTCTTCAATCACTAGATAAAAAAAAAAAAAAAAAAAAAGGGCAAACGTCGCTCGGACGTTACCTACTGCTAGTATATATATATATATTGAATCATTTACAACTGTATAGGACCATGTACAATATGTTTCTATTCTAAGAAATCTGTACAATATAGAAAGAATGTTAGAATAAAGGAATTACATAATAACTATACACTACTGGGTAGAGTTTAACTTACTAAATTTATACATCAATTATCATGTTGCATCTTTAGGTAAGTTGTTTAAATCGTGGTTGATTGATGTGATTACTGGACTGTTTTGATTCTTTGTTTGATCTTTGGTAGCTTGATCTTTGACTTCATTCCTTATACTCTCCCTCAAACTTGGTTGTGTTTGGTAACAGAGGTCAAGTTTGTCTCGCAATTGCTTGAATGGACCCTTGAGCAATGGCTTGGTAAAAATATGAGCTAGCTAATCTAGTGATTTAACAAACCTAGTTTCTAAAGCCCAAAGTGCTACTCTTTCTTGAATGTAGTGATAATCAAATTCTATATGCTTTGTTTGAGCATTTAGAACTGGATTAACCGTCATATATAAAGCACTTATATTATCACAATGTAAGGTTGGTGCTTTTGATTGAGGTACTCCAAGATCTCTGAGTAGTTTTGAAAGCCAAGTTAGGTCAACTGCAGTAGATGTCATGGCTCTATATTCAGCCTTAACACTTGACCTAGACACTATAGATTGCTTCTTAGCACTCCATGAAATGAAGTTGTTGCCAAGGAAAGTACAGTTCCCTGAAGTCAATTTTCTTGTGGTTGGGCAACCTACCCAATCTACATCAGAAAACCCATACAAGTTGAGTGTGCTACGTGAAGTTATATGTAATCCAATTTTGCAGTGCCCTGCAAGTACCTTAGAATTCTCTTAACAAGCTGAAAATGTTGGACGGTTGGTGTTTGCATAAATTGACAAACATAGTTGACAAAAAAAGAAAGATTTGGTCTAGTAAATGTTAGGTATTGCAAGCCTCCAACTATGCTCCTGTAAGTGGTTGGATCATGGAAAGGCTTTTCAGAGGCTTTGAGCTGTTGACCTTTGGATGGCATAGGTGTAGACAAAGGTTTACACTCATGCATATTGGCCCGATTTAGCAACTTTATAATATACCTGTGTTGAGATAAGAAGAGGTCTGAACCAATTTTGTGGACTTCTATTCCCAGAAAATGGTGAAGAAGGCCAAGATCATTGATGATAATTGAGAACT
Organism: Juglans regia; assembly: GCF_001411555.2. NCBI lineage: Eukaryota > Viridiplantae > Streptophyta > Magnoliopsida > Fagales > Juglandaceae > Juglans > Juglans regia. Next base: position 6,488,973 of record NC_049907.1, read on the forward strand.
GAGCTGAGAAATCAACCACTAAATTATGTTGGGATTGTCACCTGTTACCACCATGTCATCTACATATAAAAGAAGTATTAGTATCCCATGGTTAGAGTGACATATGAACAAACTTGGATAAGCTGAGCTTGAATAAAACCCAAGTTGATGGAGAAAGTCACCAAGTCTGTCAAACCAGGCTCAAGGAGTCTGTTTGAGGCCATATAAGGTTCTATTGAGCTTGCACACATGTTGAGGATAATGCTCATCTGTATAGCCTAGTGGTTGATGCATGTAGATAGGAGTGTTGAGACAACCATATAGAAAGACATTCTTAACATCTAGTTGATGAAGTGTCCAGTTTTTCACAGTAGCAAGTGTGAGGACCATTATGATAGCAGTAGGTTTCACAACTGGAGAGAGAGTTTCTGAGAAATCAGCCCCATCTACTTTACTGAAGCCTTTAGCAACCAATCTTGCTTTGAGTCTTTCTAGTGCATCATCTGCCTTTAACTCTGCCTTGTAAACACACTTGGATCCAATGACATTCATGTCAATAGTTTTTGGAACTATTTTCCAGGTTTGATTAACTGCAAGTGCATCTAGTTCCTCTTCCATTGCAGTAGACCATCCATGGTGGTTTTTGGCAGCTTTGATAGATTTTGGCTCAGCAGGGATAAAGACCAAATTATGCAAGTTTGCACATCGAGGATTAGATTTGTGAATGCCACACCTAGACCTGGTTTGCATATGATGTTGTGATGGTGCTTGAACTGCAGTTTCAACAGGAAAGGGAGGAAGTGTATTTTGCAATGAATTTGTTTATATAGGTAAGGTATGAATGGTTGAATTTGTATGTTGTTGGACATGTGTTGAATCAATAGTGTCAGCTTAAATTGATTTTTTTTTTTTTTTGGGCTGGTGGTGGGGAGCAAATGCAGAGGGCAACAAAGATTCTTTTGAGAAACCATTTTGGCTTTCAATAAAACTGAAAAAATCTCCTTCAATAGGAGGAGAATCATATAATATAGTTGGCTTAGAATATGGAAGAATAGACTCATCAAATACAACATATCTTGAGGTATAAACTCGACCAGCGAGAGGATAAAGGCATTTATAGCCTTTATGTTTTGTGTTATAACCAATAAAGACACATGGCAATGACTTTGGTTCAAGTTTATTGGACATAGAGTCTCCAAGATAAGGAAAGCAACTAGACCTGAGAGTTCTAAGAATTCTATAATCAGGATGTTTGACATAGTGTCTAAAGAAATGAGAGTCCATATTAAGAAGAGGAGAAGACAATCTGTTAAGCAAAAACACAGCAGCATAGAAACAATCTAACCAGAATCTAGGTGGAAGTTTGGCATGGAACATCATAGTTAAATCTATATTGGTTATACTTCTGTGCTTTCTTTCAACTTTGCCATGTTAGTCTGATGTTTTTGGACAAGCTAATTAATGAAGAATGCCAAATTGTTGAAAGTAGTCAATGAGGTTCTTGTTGTTAAACTCACCATCAATTTGGAAAACTCAAATTTTGGCATTAAAATGACACATGACAAACGTATGAAACTGTCTAAAGGCAGATTTAAAATCAGACTTGTGTTTTAGAGGAATTAACCAACTAAAATTAGTCGCTTCATCAGTAAAGATAGCATAGAACCTATACTTTTCTCTGGAAGGAGTGGGCACAGGTCACATAGATCACAATGAAATTTTTCAAAAGGAACATTTACTACATTGTCTCTTGAAGGAAATTGCAATTTACAAGTTTTCCCCATTTGACAACTTGTATAGATTTCAGGAAAAAAAAGAAAGTATTTTGAATCAAAAGTAATAAACTTCTTATTACATTGATAGTCTAAGATTCTTGAATTTGGATGTCCAAGTTTGAGATGCTAGTTCTCTTTATTGGTGGATCGAAACATGGAGGAGAAAAAACTCCTTTTATTCTGAGAGGTTAAAACAACATCATCAAAAATGTATAGTCCCTTCTGTATTCTTCATGTGGTGACTATCTTCATTGTTATCTTGTCCTTTATCACAAAATCATAGCCATCAATATCAAATCTTAGTGGATAATCAGATGTAAACTTACTAACAGATAATAAACCATTCTTAATATCAGGTACCACTAGCACATCATTCAACTATATTGGAGATTGAGGTGAACCAACCATTGCTTCACCAACATGAGTTATAGGTAAAACTTTACCATTACCAACTATAATACCATCATAACCATTATATGGAAGTAACGAGTGATGAGTACCTTCATTAGTAGTCATGTGGTCAGTTGCACCTATGTCAGGATGCCATGAAGTTGTGTTAGGAACCTCATCCATTTTAATAGATGCAAAACTCTGTGGAAGGTTGTCATTTGTGAAAGAATGATTGAACCTATTGAAACATTTAAGAGCAATATGATTTCTTTTGTGACATATCTGACACACAACTTCTTCTTTGGCAACTGATTTGGAATTGGAATTTGAAGAAGGATCACGAAACTGATTGCTGGATGAGCTTGATCTTGAGCCAGTGGATTGGCCTTGGACAAAGCCACGACCTTTGGATGTAAAGGAATCAGTGCTAGAGTTTGGTTTCCTTTGTTTGAATGATTTTTGGCCATAAAAAACCATAGGAGAAGGAGTAACATCAACCTTGTATCTATCATCATAGCTTTCCAATAAATTTACTAATTCCGAGAAGGCTGGAATAGGTGGCCTAAGCATAGTAGCTGTAAAAACTTCAAACTCCTTACTAAGGCCATTGAGAAGCCACCAAGACTTCTTGTGTTCAGAAACAGGCTTGCCAATGGCAGCAAGTTCATTACAAATTGTTTTAAATCCTCATATATTCACTCAAGGAATCATAACCTTTAGTGATTAAGGTGAGTCTTTGCTTAAGCGCAAGACTACGATCAAAGGACACCCTTGCAAAAGCATGAACAAGGGCACTCCAGACTTCTAAGACAGTGTTTAAAGCAACCACAATGCCTAAAACTTCCTTACTCAAGGTGGCTGTAAGCCATCCTTTAACAAGCCTATCAGACCTGTGCCACTTGTGATAAAGTGGATTAGGCTAAAAGGTATTAGACTCATCAAGAATAAACTGTGATGGGGTGGGTATATCACCTATGATAAAATCTTGAAGGTCATAGCTTTCAAGGATATTGAGCATTTGAGTTTTTTAGAGCAGAAAATTGGTGGAAGTGAGTTTTAGAGACACATAATTCGATACATTTTGTGAGATAGGATATGGATAGGGATATGAGGATGTGGATGAAACATTTGAAGTAGATGAAGCTATTGAAAAAAAAAAAAAACACAATTCTCTAACAACTCGTAATGGCTCTTGATACCATAAAGAAGTTTGAAAAAAGAACAATCTCACAAGTTGAGTGAGAGAATGTGCTTTCATTCATATATATATTGAATCATTTACAACTGTATAGGACCATGTACAATCTGTTTCTATTCTAAGGAATCTATACAATATATAAAGAATGCTAGAATAAAAGTATTACATAATAACTATACACAGTTGGGCAGATTTTAACTTCCTAAATTTATACGTCAGTTATCATGTTTCAGCTTTAGGTAAGTAGATGAAATCGTGGTTGATTGCTGTGATTGCAGGACTATTTTGATTCTTTGCTTGATCTTTGGCAGCTTGATCTTTGACTTCATTCCTTATAGCAATATCTTCATATCTTTTGATATTTATAATATCTCTTCATATATAATTATATATAGTTATGTCATATTTCAGATTAATCTAAATTTAAATGCCAAACCACTATTACAAGATTTTGATCCAAGTGCTTTTCTGCTTCTTCACCACCTTCAAACAACCAATTAACTGACTGCTATACTTTTCCTTCATTCGTTATAAAGGTCATTGTTGCCAACTCGTGTGGAAATCCCATTTACTCAAAGGCAACAGAGAAAAGCAGCAGAGAAAAAATGTCCAAATGAGAGAGAAAATAATTAAAAATATTTTAAAATTGTGAACAATATTCTCTACATCTAAAGGATTACTATAGCAAAATATAAAATAAAGATTAAAATACAAAATTTATTGGAAGGGTATTTTAATTAACTTTCTTTATATTTTATAAAAAAAAAAAATATATATTTTACATGAACTATTCTGAATGCTCTAAGTCAATAGTGATGTTTATCAGCACGTATATTTCTTATTCTGGTAGGAGAAATACTATAATTAGATAGGATTGTATAAACATAAATTCTACCTATTTAAATATAATATGATAGATTGTAAATTTATTTTTATTATAAATTTAATTGATTTTATGAAATCATATCAATTCATCAATTTATTTTTATGTAATAATATTAAATATAATTATGAGTTATGAAAGTGCGTACACTTTATAAAAAAAATGGAATCTATTATAAAAATTAAATTAATTTTTTTATATAAATACTATATCTAGTTCTTCTTTTAAAAAAATAAATGATCGGACTCTTACATTTGATGACTGTAAATATGATTTTTATGTACAAATAAAAGAGAGACACGTGAGAATCAGAGGCATATAGCGGTCTTTATAGGGCATGCTGTTAGGTCTGGATATGGAGGCAACAAAAGTCAACATAACGAAAGGCTGCTCGAAACAGATGAAGGGCAGCTGCAAGTTGGGGTTTTAGGGCACTGTTTTGCTGGACTTCCTGCCACGTCAGCTACTTCTTACTACTACTGCTAGAAAGTCTTCCTTTCACATAGCTCTACAGTTGTACACCCCCCACCAATCACATGCAAGTGGGTTCCACCTCTTCCCCCAATCTATATCTACCTAGACTAGACTACCTTCAAAGCTTAGACCATATCAACTTTATCATACCTACCCTATATTATTTGTGGGCCACCACACGGTAAATAGGTACTTTTATTTCAGGAAATTATTAAATTTATAAAAAGATATGACAAAGCCATTTAAGTTGTTTTCTCCGAGCCTAGTTTCAATCAGGGAACTTAACTTTGTAATTGAAGGACTGAGAGTGCCATTAATCAAGCATCTTGGCAAATTTATGACAGAAACTTGGGAGTTTGTGTTAGAAATACTAGATTAAAGTATATAGAGAAAGCGATATTATTTGTAAATATTTAAGATTTAGTGCGGTTGTTCTATAAATTCTTCGTCATCGTCGTCGTTCATTCAGAATCTCCCATATCGATAATGAAATGTGCTATGTGACAATATCAGAACAACACCTACATATTTCATGGCCTAAATGCCGGAATTAGAGAGAATCTTTTGAGTTGCAGCTCACTCCCAACCATGGCTCTTCATAGGGTTCATTACCAGACCATTCAGAAGTAAGGCTCAAGGGATAATTCACACCGCCAAGAAAATTCAAAAGAATTATGTATGTGTTTTTTTCCAATTTTCTATTTGCAATTGACTAATGAGAGAGAGAGAGAGGGAAGTGGGAAAATAAAAAAAGAAAGAGAGACGGAACTGTGTGAATGTTGATTCTCTAAATGTAATTTTATTCTTTAATTTGCTACAACTCCTACGTGTTAGCTCATTATTTGTGGGTATAAAACAGGAAATATATGTCACCCATCCGGCTAACCTCTCCCTTCAGAAAAGTGAGTCAACAATATAAAACCAAAAAGGATTTTATTAATTTGATAGTAATATATATGGTTAAAGAATAATAATAATAATAATAAAAATAAAGAGTTTGCTAAATCCATTGAATTGTTAAAGCAAAATTCAATAGCCAATAAATATAGATGCTCATGAGGGGAATTGACGTGATTGCATTAGAATACAAATGGAAGACTTTATGCAATTAATGATAGTTTTTTTTTTCTTGGGTACTCCAATGTTGATTATATATATATTTGACAAAAACATCAGCCGACTAATTAATAAATTATAATGAAAGAATGAAAGTTCCAATTAATATTTATGGTTTTGTCCAAGCTGATCGATCTGATCTTGTCGTCCCAGAAGGGAGATTGTTTTAATAAATTCAATCTTGAAATTAGGTGTACATAATTGAATCAGTGTACAGAAATAATAGACACGAGACTCCTTTTTTTCATTTTTTATTAATGGAAATAATATCGCGATGTTTATACAATTTATGATTATAAATATCATTTTATAGAAAAAAAAAATCATGACTGTTCATTTATCAAAACTACTTGAGATCATAATTTAATGGGCGCCATTAAGATACACATGATATATATAGTCTTAATTTGACGTCAATGTGTATGTATATATATTAAACATGATGATCACTATCGTCTAATTGAATAAGATTAATTAATGTATTCCGAGTTATAAAATCATATATATAGCACACTAGCTGAAAATTAAACGAGCTGAAATTAAGCTGATTACCTTCTTTAGATTTTTTGTAGACGTGATGACATATTTTACAAGTTTTTTTTCTTTTATAGAAACAAATATCTTCATTGGATATAAAACAATTACAGACATTTATTTTTGAGAAAAAAAGTCGAATATCCCACCACATCTCAATGTTTTCAACCCGCCAAACATTACGAGCAAGCGTATGAGCTGCCCTATTACCCTTCCTATACACATGAAAAAAAGAACAACTAGCAAAACAATTTGACAACCTCAGCACTTCGGTAAAGAGATTCCCAAGCAAAGAATTCATCATATTATTTTGCTGCAACGATTGAACTAACAGCAAACAATCACTCTCAACTTGAATATGAGAGATCCCGGCCATAGTGAAGCACAATTGAAGTCCTCTGAAAACATCCAGTAATTCAACCGCTTCTGGCTCCTCCAGCTCTGATTCAAGTTTAGAAGCCGCCATTATCATCTTCCCAGTGGAATCACGTAAGATAGTCCCTAGTACTCCAGCCTTCTGTAAATCTGCAAACAGTGCTCCATCGGTGTTGAGCTTGAATATACCAGGAGAAGGGGGCTTCCAGTTTAGATGGTCCCGAAGCTGAACATGAGGTTTATTAGAAAGAGCCTTAAAATTCTGCATAAGTCCCAAAGAATGATTAGTAACATGACTTGGACTCAACATGATATTTTCAAACTCCCACTTGTTTCTCGATCCGATACCAAAAACCCCATGCAAGACAGAAAAATAGGGCCAATTTATTCATATCCTTTTCCTCAACAAATCGAAAAACCAACTCAGGAATAGTAGGAGAAGTATGAGAAGGTAAGGATGGAAGAAACTGAAGCCACAACTCTCCGGATCTGGTCACAACTGAAAACAGCATGATGAAGGTCCTCCACAGGATGCATACAGAACCTGCATGATGGTTCTGTAATCACATGCTTCTTAGTCAATTTGTCCTTAGAAGGAAGACTATCTCTGCACGCGCGCCATGCGAACACTTTAACCTTGTTAGGAACTGGCATCCTCCACAAAGCTTGCCATAATTTCTGCTGTCTACCCGTTGATTGATAACTCTGCTGAACTTGAGGCATTGTGAGACATAATAAGTTTATAACAGCTTTTAACATAGAAAAGTCCACTTCTTTCTTGGCCCTAAATCATTTTATCAGTCGTACCTACTGGAAAGACTCATTTTAATTTGAGCAGAAGACATGGTCCTGCTCCCAAATAATTAATAAAAGTATAATAAAATCAAGAGAATTTAGATGTTATCTCTGATCTCTCTCAACCTTAATTGAAAACTAATCCAACTGGAGACATTCACAACCAATATACTTATATATCATAAGACATCTCATTTTTATCCTCAAATTATTTGCTAATTTACTACAAAAAAATTATTTATTTACTGTTAATTATTTTTTATCAAAATGAATATTTCCTATGAAAATTAATCTATTCTTATCATAAATAATCATTTTCACCATAAATAATTCTTCACAAATATATATTTTTTTGTGGTAGTGATTTCTTTGATAAAAAAGATGGCAAATTAATCGCATCATGTTTGAGCTAGCTGGTACGTGTGAAACCTCCATATATGGTCCTAACTGGCAACGAGTCCCCCCATGCAGATGTGAAAATTAACTTACCCAATCTGGCTGCATGCAGGTGCTTCCAGTACTATATTTATATATTGTTCCAACTCCAAATTATAGGCCTGCAGATAAGACATCTAACGTCGGCCACCATCATGCATGCATATTGTTAAAGCCCCGGCCCACATGTATAATATTATTATCATAATGCACCGTTTTTGGTCGCAAGCTGATCAAAATATGTCCAAATTTAGAGAGAGACAGTAACGAGAGATATGTTTTCCAACGTTAATTTCAAGTATATATTAGTACTGTCAGATAGGTTTTTTTTTTTGTTCATTTATTTTGTTTTGTTTCTTATTATTTCGAGTTTTTGGAGCAAGTCTGCGCGCATGGGGTTGTTGCTGCATGCAGATCATTTTCTTTCAAGTATTAGTAGTACGTACGTTCATTTTCTTTTGCCGCTAACTATCAGAGGAGGGGGAAGGGAGAGAGGTTCAGGTTCAAAGTGATATTGGAGCTAGCTAGGTTGGCGGGTGAGAAACATTAATAAGAGGAAAATTAAGAGTAGGCAGAGATCGAAGGATGATTCGAAGTTACTACACTTTAGGGATCATGAAATAAATGCATGCGTAGGAGTCTACACTACAACAAATTTGAGATTTTGGGACGAAATTATTTAGGGACGAAATTTTTTTCGTCCCTAAAAGTCATTTTTTGGGACGAAATTTAAATTTCGTCCCAAAAAATCGATGAATTTAGAAAACCGTTCGAACGTCAAAATAACCGATCGAACAGTTTTTTCTGCGACGAATTAAATCGTCCCAAAAAATTTTTACCGTTCGAACGTGAAAAAATACGTTCGAACAGTAAAATTTGGCGGATAATTACTTTATTATGGCGGGAAAAGTTCAAAAACGTTCGAACGATAATTTGTTGTGTTCGAACGGAACATATTTGGTGGCAAATCCTGGCAGGAAGCTTTCTAAACCGTTCGAACGGAATATATTTAGTTAGAACATATTCAAGCACCACATTTATACATTCGAAGGTATAATTTTAATCTCGGTACGAAACTCAAAATATAAAAAATATCTATCATATATACAAATTCATTAATTAATTTTATGTAATTAATTTTAAAATATTTTAATGATTTCTTTTACGTTAAATAAGATATTTAGTAAATAAATATTATCAATCACATACATATTAATCAACCAAATAAAGCAAATATTATCAATCAAAATGTCATATATATTGTTCATAATTACAACAAAAGAAAATATAAATAAAAGATAAAAACTATGATGCAAGGTCTCTACACACATCCTCGACTGCAGCTAATTGTGTCTCTACTTGTGTCAGTCGAGTACTAACTGTGACCTGAGTTGCATTATTGGCATTAATCGCTGTACGTAACTCATCAACCTCTGTACGTAACCCAGAGACGGTAGCCATAATCTCTGTACGCAACTCAGACATGGCAGTATGCACTGCATCAATCACTGCTGATGTGTGTACACCGATCTCAGCACGCAATATGTCAGCCAGCTCCTCGCGAATATATGTGCGTGATGTCTCAGGCTGTGTAGATGTCTCACCGGCCGATACTCCAGTATCTCCTGGCTGCCCATCTCTCTGAATCTCAGCCCTATCTGGAACAGCTCCATTAAAACGAAATCTAGAGTGTCCCGTGCTCCGTGATAGGGTGGTGCTGTTGATCGGTGCCATCGGAAATCGAGAACGCTCGGCAGATTCGGGCACAACCCCGTCATGTAGCAAAAATCGAGTGAGGAGGATCCCAAACGGCAGTATATCTGTCGTAATAAACCGTGCCTCTGATCGGTATAAATCGTAATAAACCGTGATCTGATCGGTGCGGACCGAACCGTCGATCTGATGCTCGACCCGCCGGCATGTATCTGCTCGCCGTGACCTCGGTCTTGTGCTGCCGATGGGTCAATAGTTTGATCAAATTCATAATCTTGAAGAAAGAAGATAAATCTGCCTGCCTAATACTCTTGGAGCCATCATACACTGGAGCATCTGGACCAACAATCAAGTCCCTGACCTCGTGATCAGCAAGTGTATCTATCTCATCTGTGTAATCTAGTCCCTCGTCCTGAGACTGAGCTGCATCACCTGAGGGACCAGACTCCCGTACTGGTAGGTTTGGATAGGCATCAAGAAGCCTAGGAATACCCAAATATGCAGCGAGTCCATCCGCTGAAAATATAACAGGAGCTCCTCGGACAGAGATCCTATATGCCCCTCCATCGTCTGGGCTAGCAGCACCGAGCTCTTTATAGAACTCAGTAACGATCTCAATGAAGGAAAGGAGCTCCATTCCTTCTTCTCGCTGATCTAAGATCGGTGCCCAACCACGATCATTAAATACTGATGGGAGGGATTGACCCTCCCATATAAGAGCGACAAAATCAGACAGTTTTACCTGTCGCTCAAGTAAAACGGTCCGCTCTCGAACTGTTTGGATGGAAGATTCTCCTGATCTACCACGTTTACGGCCCCGAGAAGACATTATTATGATCCCGCAATTAAAACAATAAAATATACATTCAAGATTAGTGATAAAATCTAATTACGACTAAAAGATTTACAAAATTATATACTAATAGCAATTTAATAAATTAATTGATAGAACATATAATCAATTAAACGATGAAAACAATTTAATAAGCTAATAAAATGTTAATGGATTTAACTTAATAATTACCGTTCGAACGTATAAATATATGTTCGAACGGAAAATTAATAACGTTCGAACGTGTCTATAAAGTTCGAACGTACAGGTTTACCGTTCGAACGTACTGGTTAATACCGTTCGAACGTAAAACAGATCTAACTCGGCCATGGCTGAGTCAACTCAGCAGCCATGAAAATACTCAAAAATGTTTCGATTCCGTGGTTTCTTCGACTCAAAAACAAAGTATTCTTCATTCCTAAACATCCTACGATAGATTTATGATGTTCTACGGTAATTATTAATGAGAAAATATAATTTTAAGGAAAAAAACCAAATAAAACCATAAAATTATAAAATAAACGGTAAAATGAGTTTGAAAGTACATACCTTTAGTTGGGAGAGCACAAATGTTGTACGTATGTGTTGATCACGACGGCAGACGGCGGTGAAGAGCGTGCGTTCAAACGTTTTCTCACTTTTTCAAACGGTGGAGACGGCGGCGTGAGAGGAAGGAAGCCCGCGATAAACTTATACCTGCAGAACCGTTCGAACGTTAATATTAAACGTTCGAACGTTAATATTAGGAGTTCGCCCGTTACTGTTTCACGTTCGAACGGAAGTTTTACAATATTATTAAAAAATATATTAAATGTATACTATATTTATATTCATATAAATTATTATAATATATATACTATTATAGTAGATTATATATATTGTAATCTACTATGTAATATTATAATATATATTATAATAGTAGAATACTTTAATTGAAAGCATAATATCTTATAAAATATTTTCTTATAGTATAATAGTAATATATCATAATACTTTACTATCAAAGTGTTATATATGAGATATAACTCATATATAACGTACTATATAATAGCATGTAGTACTATATGGTATGAGTTTATACTTAACTAATATATGTCATATTACATATTCCATTATACTTTACCTACTAAAGTTATATATGATATTATACAACATATATACATAGAGTATAGACAACGACTAATATACTATCATCTTATTAATTTCTACATACTTTATTATGTGACCTTAGTATATTTGGGGTTATATATATGTGAGTATATATTACTAATACATATGATCTTAATAATATATATGATAGTATAGGTCACTATATATATGATAATATATATTACTATATATACTATATAATTAGTATAGATTACCATATATATGATAGTATATATTACATTATATATGATAGTATATATAACTAATACATATGATGTTATAGTACTTTTCATTTAATGATGAAAAAAGTTATATTTAATTATAAAGGATATGTGTTCGAACGGTACTCATAAACAGTTCGAACGCATATGTTAATGTTTGAACGTAAAATAAGACATTCGAACGGACAAGGGAAATGGCGGGAAAACATCCCGCCAATTAAAGACAGCTGGATTACCGTTCGAACGTAATTTTTTATAGTTCGAACGGATTATTGCAGTGGTGGGAAAATATCCCGCCAATTAAAATATAGTATCATCTAATATGTCTACATATATTAATGTTGTTCTTTTATTCAACATTATAATGAAAAAATAAATAAATAAAACTTTGTAATACCGTTTGAACAGTTAGAAATTAACGTTCGAACGATAAATTTTCGAGCGGGAATAATTCAATAACGTTCGAACATACTTTTTATACGTTCGAACGTGAAAATTAGGAGGGAATTGTCTCCCGCTTAATATTTTCACATTCGAACGGTTAGTAAATAACCGTTCGAACATGAAATGTTCTTCAAAAACACGACAGAACCTCACAATTTCCTTTCTCTCCGCGCTGTCGCTCCGTGCTCTGAAGATTACCCTTCGCATATTAGAGGTATTCTTTCTCAAACTAGCCCTTAAGCTCAAAAAAATTGTTCATCTCACTCCATTATTCTCGGATTAATATGTGTAGGATAGTTTGTGATTATTTTCAAATTATTCTCGGATTATTTCATTTTCATCTTCAATTTGTTAGGTATTTCTTTTAAAATAGAAATGTATGATTTGAACTTAATATTTTGCAATGTTAGAAAGTTGTATGCTTTGAAATTGGTGTTTGTGTTTGTTAGAGTTTGTAATTAATGGAGTTTTCGGCGTTGTTGAAGACGACTGGAATCTGGAACGAATACGTTCGAACGTATTAGGATTACCGTTCGAACGTATTAATTTTGTTCGAACATAGGGCATCATCGTTCGAACGGGTAATGACATTTCATATACATAATACAAATAGTTTGGGATAGTTGTGTAAATTATATGTACTACTACCATTTAATATTGTTAATTCTAGATAAATAAAATTATTATTCAAATTAAAACACTACTAAAATTTTAAAATAAAATATAAATTTTGGTAGATTTAATAATACTTAAATAGTTAAGATTTAATAATACTTAAATACTTCAAGATAAATTAATAAAATTAATATTCAAATTAAAATACTACTAAATCTTTAAATTAAAATAGAAATAGTTAAGATTTAATACTACTTAAATACTTCAAGATAAATTAATAAAATTAATATTCAAATTAAAATACTACTAAATCTTAAATTAAAATAGAAATAGTTAAGATTTAATAATACTTAAATACTTCAAGATAAATTAATAACTTTTAATATTCAAATTAAGATACTACTAAATCTTTAAATTAAAATACTTAATTATAAACATGTAAAACTAATATTTAAATTAAAATCTGGAATAAATATTGAAATAATACCTACTAATTATGTTTTTGTTGTATTGTTGTGTAAATAATATGTTGTTATTGTTTGACATATATTAACATATTTTGTATTTTTTGTTCATCAAAATAAACCTTAGACCCGTTCGAGAGTTATCAATTCGGATGAATGCTTGATTGATAACTCTTGAATTGTCCAGAGTGGACAGTTTGGGATTGTAAGATCATTCTCGCAAACTATAGAACTATATATGTTGTCGTCCAACATTATGAGGTTGACATTTCATCCATTGTTCTCTGGATATGCAGTTTCGTTGATGGTGCAACGATGTGTTAATCGTCAGTGCACACAACGAAACGAGCATATTTGGAGAACTATGGGGAGATGCTGCCGAAATTTTGTTGGACGTGACAGATAATAGATCATAGGTTGGCGACTATGATCTTACAATCCCGAACGGGATAGGACCAACTACCCGGTGAAAGGTGGCATACTCATTAATTGGTACATGATATATGGATGTTTGCTGATGCATTACAATATTGTTTGTAATGAATATAGTCGGCATGGATAAGAGTTGGATGAGAGTTACCGATCGATTGGGTCAGAATTACAATGTATATGCTGAAGGTGTTAAGAAATTCTTGGAGTTTGCATTGGGTACATGTGATAGTGATGGGCGTATCAGATGCCCATGCAGAGAATGCAGGAATTTGCGTTCTCATAAGATAGACTTGGTGAGAGAACATCTGTTTGTCAAAGGTATTGATAAGGGTTATACTGATTGGGTCTTACACGGCGAACCATATCCAACTTCATTTGAGGTTCCACATGAAGAAGAAGAGATCGATGAAGATGTACAACCAGAGATTGTTGGAGATGATTACGATGAGGATATGGAGGAAATGTTAGGTGACATCGGTGCGGGAATGTTTGTGGATGAAGGTGACACGGACACATTAAGCTCAAATGATGGGGGCCATAACACTTTTGCACGCTTGTGGAATGATTCACATCGTGAGCTATATCCAGGATGCAGAAGACATAGTAAGTTGTCGTTTACCGTAAGATTGCTTCACATAAAATCAATGTGTCGATTATCTATTAAGGCAGTCAATATGTTACTTGAGCTGTTTAAAGAGGCACTGCCGACAGACAATACTTTACCTCGTAACTTCTATGAAGCAAAAAAGTTGAAACGAGGACTCGGATTTGATTACAACGTAATACATGCATGTACGAATGACTGCATATTATTTTGGCGAGAGAATGAGCAGTTGAACGAGTGTCCTATATGCCACGAGTCAAGATGGACATCGGACAAGGCAAATGTTCCGCAAAAGGTCGTCCGCCACTTTCCATTGATACCTAGATTACAACGATTATTTATGTCACGCGCAACGGCTGTAGATATGACATGGCACTCATCAGATAGAGTAAGGAACGAGAATATTTTGTCACATCCTGCTGACTCCCAGGTGTGGAAGGAATTTGATCAGGAACACCCATGGTTTGCTGAAGAACCGCGTAACGTAAGACTTGGGTTGGCAACAGATGGATTTAATCCTTTTGGGAACATGAGTACTAGTCATAGTACTTGGCCAGTTGTACTTATGCCGTATAATTTACCACCTTGGAAGTGTATGAAAGATCCATATTTCATGATGAGTTTGCTCATCCCAGGTCCGAGGTCACCGGGAAATGATATAGACATACACTTACAGCCATTGATTGCAGAATTGAAAGATTTGTGGGAGAATGGGGTTGTCACATTTGATTCGTCAACAGGCAAGTCGTTCAAGATGCATGCTGCGGTGTTGTGGACAATAAATGATTTTCCAGCTTATGGGAATTTGTCAGGTTGGAGTACTAAGGGGAAAATGGCATGTCCAACTTGTAACAAATATACCAAATCTGAATGGCTTACGTACGGGAGGAAATTATGTTTCATGGGTCATCGTCGATTTTTACCTGGTGACCATAGATGGCGTGGAAATTCTGGAATGTTTGATGGAACTGTTGAATGGGGCCAACCTCCACCATATTTGTCTGGCGAAGATGTACTTGCACAATTTATAGATGTTGGTTGTAATGAATTTGGTAAAAAACAACGAAAGAGAAAACGAGCTACGAATGAGTTGAATTGGACAAAGAAGAGTATATTTTTCGAACTCCCGTACTGGTCGAAGTTAAAATTGCGACATAGCCTTGATGTTATGCATATTGAAAAAAATATTTGCGAATCCGTATTGGGAACATTGATGTCAATTGAAGGAAAAACAAAGGATACAATAAACTCAAGGAAGGATTTGAAGCGGTTGGGAATAAGACGGGAAATGCAGTTGCAAGAAAATGGTTCGTCTGTCTACATGCCGATTGGGTGGTATACATTGTCAAGGAATGAAAGGGTTACATTTTGTGAGTGGCTAATGAAGATCAAATTACCGGACGGTTATGCCTCGAATCTAACAAGGTGTGTGAGAACAAATGATTGGAAAATAACTGGATTAAAAAGTCATGATTGTCATGTTTTCTTACAGCGTATCTTGCCTATTGGTATCCGTGGGTACTTGACCAGAGATGTGCGTGTGGCTTTGACTGAGTTGGGTGCATTTTTTAAAGACTTATGTGCGAGGACGTTGAATGTAGAAGCTTTGGATCGAATGGAACGAGAAATTGTCATAATATTGTGTAAGCTAGAAAGTATTTACCCACCGTCATTCTTCGATGTCATGGTTCACCTAGCCGTTCATTTGCCACGTGAGGCTCGACTTGCAGGACCAGTTCAATATAGATGGATGTATCCCATTGAACGATTTCTTGGAAAGTTGAAACGTACAGTGGGTAACAAGGCCCGTCCAGAAGGATCAATTGCAGAAGCATATATTGACGATGAGTGGCATACCTTCTGTTCCAAATATTTCCACGGAGTTGACACTCGGTTTGATCGGCCAGAAAGAAACTTTGACGTTGACCGAGCAAGACAACGGACTATATATTCTGTGTTTTCCCAACAAGTTCGTCCAATTGGTGCAGTGCGTGGTTATGACTTGTGTGGAAGAGAGTTCGAGAAAGCTCAGTGGTACGTGCTGAACAATTGCCCTGAGATAGAGAACTACTTGAAGTAAGTTATAACTTTTTCTTAATTTAAATTGCCTCATTACGTCAGGAAAAAAATACAAAATATAATATATTTGTGGTAATCATCAATTTCAGTGATCATATTAACGTGCTCAAGGAACTAGGAGTAAATGATATAAACCAGAAACATGAAGAGGAGTTCCCTAGATGGTTTGAAGAACGGGTAATGAAATTACATATGCGTTACTCAATAACAAATGAAAAAATATTAATTTCAACTTTGATATAGTATATGCTTTACTCAATATGTAGGTTGTACAATTGCATGCGAATAATCCAAATGATATATCTGATGAACTGTATGCATTGGCGCGTGGCCCATCGAGACGCGCTGCTCGATATTCTGCATGTATTTCTCGGGGAAGTAGGTATCACACACTGGATCGAGATTGTTATAGGAAAACCCAAAATAGTGGTGTCCTAGTCGAAGGAAGTCATGATGGAGAAAATATTGATTTCTATGGGGTTATTGTCGATATAATTGGAATGAAATATTTGGGAGAGCTTGCGGTGTATCTGTTTAAGTGTGATTGGTGGGATTTAAGCAATCCTCGTACTGGAGTCCGTGATGATGAATATTTTTTGAGTGTTAATACATCAAAAAAATGGTATGAAGATGATCCTTTTATTTTGGCTTCTCAAGCATCTCAAATATTCTACTTAGATGACCCGAAGTTAGGAAATCAATGGCGAGTAGTTCAAAAATATTCTCCAAGAAATATATATGATGTTATCCCTCAGGTGGAAGGACAAGATGAAGAAGAAGATGACTCTTCTACTCAAGAAGCATACCAAGAGAGTCAACCCGCGATAAATTTGTTTGTGGATTTGAGCCAGTATGAGATGATTCCATTAAATAGAGAAGATATTGAGGCTGAAATTGTTGATACGACAGTTGAGGAAAATGTTGAATCATCTGAAGTATCTACAGATGATGAGAGCGAATTGTCAAATGAAACTGATACAGATTCTGATTGACCAATTAAGTGTTAACATTCCACTTGATGACAAATATTTTACTTATTGAATGTATCAGTAGTTTAAAATTATGCCGCCAAAGAGGAAGGAAGTTCGCAACCCATCTCCACCTGTTCCTAGCTCTCCTTCAGACTCACCATTAGAGATTGATTCTACAGAACAAGGTAAAAATTTAATACTCATAAAAGTTATTAATTAAGGTCCTGTAATAGAAATATAAATGCAATTGATTACAATGTTATATTTTATAGAATCTACAGTACAATCTCGTCAAGGTTGAGGCACCACTAGAGGGGTGACGTTGGAAAAATATCGGAAGGTGGGTAAGATCAAGGTTAACATTCCTGACGAACATACTGGGGGCGAAGGACAACCAGCAGCTTGGCTTGCATCACATGTGGGTGCTCTTACACGAACTTACGCACCTTTGGCAACGACTTCATGGAAGAAAGTCCCCCAAGATGTTAAAGAGCTTATCAAGAAGCGTTGTTTGGTAATATTTAAAATATTGATTTAGTAGAATAAATTCCTATACTTTACTTAAATTTAGAATATTATAAATGATAATGTGTTTGTGACTATTTTTTTAAGGATGATTTCGAATTAAATTTTGGTCGGAGAGAGGAGCGTAAGACTGTGGAAGAGCTTATGGGTAATGCATTCCGCAAATATAAGGCGAGGTGTCATGAGCATTATAATAAGTTTGAGAAGAAGGAAGATGCACGCCAACATCCTTTCCAGGATGTCCGACCTTCTGAGTGGGAAAAATTTTGTGACATGTTTGAGGATCCATCATATCAGGTATAATGAAATTTAATTATTTTACTTGTCATATCTGTCATTTCGCTTCATAATATTTTCAATTTCTTTGCAGGAGCGAAATTCTATAAACAAAACAAATAGATCAAAATTGAAGATTAATCATCATGCAGGCTCAAGATCTTTCCATCGTCATTCTTAGAAATTGGTATTACTATTTTTTTTATTAGATATAGTTAATTATTTGGACTCATCATAATGACTTTATATCTTTAACACATTTATTGTAGCAAGATTCAGATACTAATTATGATCTGACAAAATTATATGCTGCATCGCACACTGTTCGTAATGGAGAGTGGACTCATCCTGATGCCCGTGAAAATTATGTAAGTTTTATAACCTGTTTGAATTAAATATATTAGAATATTTATGACGATATTAATTCTTTATCTTATATATGGCTAGGATAAAATGGTTGCCCTACGTGCTAAATCTGCGTCAGATCAAAATTCCTCAACAAGTGATATTGAGATTTTTACACAAGTCCTGGGTCAACGTTCAGGATATTTGAGGGGTTTGGGTCGTTGTGTAAAGCCTGGTCCCTCTTCCTCTTCTTCTAGGAATGCATCTATGACTTCTATAGCGCTAGAGAATGCGAATTCCAGAATCGAAGAATTGACTGCAAGACAGCATGAGTTAGAGGCTCAATTGGCAAAACAAGCAGCTATGGAGATGCGCCTCAAACAACATGAAGAACAACAAGAAGAGTTCAGAAGACAGATGCAACTCCAAATGCAGCAGCTTATGCAACAGTACAGGCCTCCAAACAACTGATGGATTTTGGGATTATCTATTTATGTACGAACAATACCTGTCTCACATGTTATTTATTTACTTTGCGCTTATTTTCACACTTTTGTGAGTGTTAAACAGTTTCTAATGTATTGTGGCAAATAGTATGAATGTCTATTTGGTTTTCTATTATTGATTTAAATTAAAGAGATATCGTTCGAACGAACGTAAAACGTTCGAACTCTATGTAACGACAATAGCGTTCGAACGTAGATAATACGTTCGAACGATCACACAACGTTCGAACGTAAATAATTTCAGTCCTGTTCGAACATATCCTATACCGTTCGAATTTATATAGCGCGTTCGACCTGACCATTTAACGTTCGAACACAAAGACAATTCATAACGTTCGAACGAATTCATGTGTGTTCGAACATATTTCGAACTCGTTCAAACAGGGTACTACTGTTCGAACTTAAAAATTTTCCCGTTCGAACTATTTTCTAGGACGAATTTAAACCGTGACGAAAAAATTTTTTCGTTCGAACGTGTTCGAACGGTTTCCTTCAATTTCGTCCCAAAAGAAATTTTTTGGGACGAAATGGTGATTTTCGTCCCAAAATACCTTTTGGCACAATGATATTGGAACGACTTTGGGACGAATTTTTCTCGTCCCAAAAATTTTTACGGGACGAAATTGGGGTCTTTTGGGACGAAAATTTTCGTCCCAAAATACCCTTTCTGTTGTAGTGCTAGGACCCTTTGAATTGCCAAGAGAAGCCTTTTGGCAACAAATTAAATTAAATTAGCTGACCTAAGAGCATTAGCATTGGTCTATGCATATGCATATGCAAAGTCATATTTGCATAATATGACCCTAAAATCTTTCACATTGGCTTATGCATATCCAAATATTTAGCTACCTATGAATAATGCTTATCCAAATTTAGATAACTACTATTCACCCTACAAATCATATTTTAATCATTATTTCTCTCCTCCCACTCTCTCTCATAATCCTTTCATTTTCTCTCTCATTCAACAACACAACAAACATTCACTTGCACATTCATTTTATTATTATAATATATTATATATATTTTTCATTTTATTATATTTTTAATATAATATATAAAAAAAATATTTTTTATTAATGCATTTGTATTATTAATGTCAAATATATGTAGTGGATGCTAATTGTAAAATATATATAAAAAAATTGATTTTAGCAAAAAATTAATAATAAAAAAATAATAATATTTTATTATTATTTTGTCTCAAATATGCATAAGCTAATGTGAAAATTTTGCTTGAATGGCAAAGTGAATATGTAAAAGAGGTGATTTTGCATATGCATATACATAGATCAATGCTAATGCTCTAAACCTATATATTTTCTTACGGAAAAGTGTGGGTAGTACTGATCATGACCTAATTCAGCATAGTACAAAGAACTTACATATATATATATATATGAATGATGAATCCCATGCATATATATTTAATTGTTTGCATGGGAATTACAAGCTAGCTAGCAGCATATATATATATATATATATATATATATATATATATATATGTAGGAACTCATGATCATGATGACGTGTTTCTTCGATGCTATTTTCGAGAGATTCCTCTTCCTTTTAGGGGTTATTCGATCATGGAGCCAATTAAGACTGAATAGGAGATATATCTAACCTTCGAAAAAGATCATGATCAGCAGTAAATACTTTCACAAAAATGCATGCATGTTCCAATTAAGAGGTGCTGCCAGCAGACGGAACTCATGAATCACGAGGGTTTGATATCTCTGCATATATTAAAGCTTTAATGTCTCACATAAATTAGCTTTAATATTCTTGGGGAAGACGATCGAAGCTGGTTTATACAGGCCAGCCACGGGGATCAGGCTGTACTGACCATTTGTAATTAATGCTTGCAGTTAATTACAGCTAGTATTCTCATTCTATTGTATTGACATGTCACTGTAAATGAAAGTGGATTAATGAGATATATATATATATATATATATATATATATATTGCTGTCGCAGTTAATTTGGATTTTGGCATCCAACAGCCAATTAATTCTTGATTCAATTAATTTTTTGGCTTAGGTTTTGTCTGTGATATACCTGTATTGACACCATTTTTTGCTATTAATATTGATGCAGTACTCTTACTTTCATTAAAAGTTTTGTAGTAATTTTTTCTTTCAATTTCATAAATAAATAAATAACAACGGAAAACCCTAAATAATATCATTCAGAAACCTGATCATAATATATATGCATGCTTCAATCACCATCACCAGATGCTAATGATCCACCGACTTTTGTGAAGTTTGCATAACTTTTTAGGACCAAGACTGCTCCATCCCCCCTTTATAAAAGCATACTTTGGAAAGTAAAATGAGACAACATGTGATTGTGGGCTATAGTTTCTGTACAAATACAGTGGATGGGCGCAGAAAATGTCATGCCTTCTTCCTCAAATGTAATGCCACAGTACTTCACGTGCATATATAGATTCATTTGCTCATCCAATCAGCCTCCAAATCCACTTGATTCATGTGTTTGAAAGCCACCCTTTAGAAACCCTTCCTCATGTCTAGGTTCAAATTCTATCCCATTCTCAAGTACTCAATTCAGATCATCTAAAGTACTCATATATTTTGCAAACTAGACAAAATTCTTTTTTAATTTAGCTAGCTTAACAATTTTTATAATACATCATAAGTAGTTTATCTATTCTTTCTCTATATTATTTAAATATTTTTCACTTCTTTTTTTTTCTTTTTTTCATTTTAAATATTCTTGCTCTAAAATATTGGTTTGCAAAGTTTTTATCATGAGCATTTTTCTTTTTATTAAAATAAAGTATTCTGATAGAATTATAATTTTTCATGTTTTATAAATAAAAGTGTAAGTGTGAGAAATATAAAAGAAAAAATAAATAAACAATAAATAAATAAAATGACACGTTGTTAGTCATTTTACATACAAATGCAAAATAAGTAAGCTATTATGAGTACTGTTCTAAAGCTATTACATTCAGTCATGTGGTCAAACCTTCAACAATCAGACTCATCCTCTCTGTTGCTGTGTCTCGGGGTTGGCCATTACGCCAATTAGATATTGAAAATGCTTTCTTGCATGATACTCTCACTAATGATATATTTATGCAGCAGACTCAGTGTTTTGTGGACTCAACTCATCCCAACTATGTGTGCAAGCGTAACAAAACGATCTATGGTCTTAAGTAAGCACTGAGAGCATGGTTCGATCAACTCAGCTCATGGTTACTTGAGTATGGATTTCTTGCCTCAAAAGCTTATCCTTCACTTTTTATACTAAGTAATGTTAAAAAATTTCTACTTATATATGTCAATGACATAGGGATAACTGCCTCTGAACCCTCTATTATTGATACACTGATTCATGACATGAGTACTGTTTTTCCTGTTTCTAATCTTGGCAAGTTGTCTTTTTGTCTTGGACTTGAAATAGATCATACTCCTGATGATATGTTGATTTCCCAAAGAAAGTATATCAAAAATCTTCTCACCCGTATCAACATGCTACAGGCCAAACCCAAGTCCTCACCGATGGCCTCATCACTCAAATTTTCAAAATATGACTCACCTGCCTTTGATGACCCTACCCTGTATTGAAGTTTGGTTGGAGGACTTCAATACCTCTCCTTAACTCGACTGGATATATCCTTTGCAGTGAATAAACTTTGTCAATTCATGCACTCACCAAAATCTTCTCATTCGAGTACACTCAAGAGAGTGCTTAGATATCTCGCAGGTACTATTAATCATGGTTTGCTCTTTGCTTCTCAATCTAATTTTGTTCTTCAAGCTTATTCCGATACGGATTGGGGTGGTTGTCCGGATGATAGACGATCCACCGGAAGTTTTTATATATCTTGGCAAGCATCTTATATCATGGAGTTCCAAGAAGCAGAAAACAGTGGCTAGGTCATCAACTGAAACTGAATATAAATCCTTGGCATCCTCGGCAACTGAACTAATATGGCTTGAAACACTCATTCGAGAACTTGGACTTTTTCTGCATCAAGCACCCACACTTTGGTGTGACAATCTTAGTACAACATATCTTTATGCCAATCATGTCTATCACTTCAAGACCAAACACATGGATATAAACTACCATTTTGTCCGAGATTGTGTTGATGTCAATACTCTCAGAATTTCCTTTTGCAGTTTTAAGGACTAACTTGTTGATGTACTTACAAAACCATTAGTTGCAGAAAAATTCAATCACTTCAGATCAAGTCTCAATGTGGTTGACACCCCATTGGACTCGAGATTGCGTATTAAGCATATGTGCTCCTGTTGATAAATCTGTTACACAGCAAACCACCAACACACATGTAGCACAACACTAGTATATTCTAGAATAGGTACTGCAGAGAACATTGTGGTTGTTATTCTCTACTGTGACTTGTAACCAACAAATATTCCTTGATTCTTCTATAATGTCTATATATAGACACAGTTTTCTATAATGCAAAATAGTGAAGTTTTGTGCAAATTCTTCTTCTCAACAAATAGTACGGTAATGATTTATAACGATTCAAGCAATAATCAAGTTACATTTGAGTTTATATTCCAAAACTGAGTAGTTAGTGTTATAGTTGGAGCACATTTGAATTATTACAAAGCTCGATTTCACCTTATAATTAGGAGCTAGTGAAGGACTTAACACAATGTTATTTAATAACCCATGTCCGATACTACAACGCGGACCCTACTTAAAAAAAATGTAAAAAAATTATTTTTTATTAGTTGGACCCAATTTTTTACAAATGGCTTGTATAAGACTTGTCTGTTTAAAATTTGTACCTAGCATTACTATCTTTGTAATGATCTAAGAAAAGTCTAAATCATATCTAAATGAATATACGAAAAGGGCTAATGAAACTATAATTACAACTTATTATAATTATTATAAATCCCAAGGGTTGAGATAAACTTAAAACCAACTCTCTTCTTTTTCTTCTAATTTCTCAATTATATTATGAGTCTTGTTAGATGCAAGCGGTTTGGCGCATTAAAGCGCGTATCAACACTCACGTAGCTTTTTTTATTGAAAAAAAATAAAAGAAATTTTTTTTGAGAGAATAAGAATATCTTTTGTCTCACGAAAATCATTTTCGTCTTCAATTCGTACTATTTCATTAAACAGATGCCTTACATTTAACATCGGTGCGCGAAATCTCTTGCAAGAAGACTTTTTCTTATATTAATAGAGGATATAGATTTTCCAAAACTAATATTATGACTGTTTCATTTGAAGAAGGTGCACGTACAAACTAGAAGAATATTTTAAGTTATTTTTTATAACATGAAAAAGAACTATATGCTTTCAATAACATTATCGGGGGGGGAGGGCCCGGCATGATTATGGGCTTTTGAAGTCCATCTTCTACCTGATCTGTTGTCATGCATAGCTTTGAAGTCTGAGGTGGACATGGTTTCTCCATGAAGACCTTTGAGCCCATTTAGCATAGCATTGGACTTTGATGCATCACTTTCACCGCCACTAACTGAGAAACGGGCTGAGAGTTTATATCCAAGAAGGATAGACCACTTTCAGCCCAATTAGCAGAACATAAGAATCGAAATATTCATTCTAATACTGGAATGAATAATCACTGAATTAAAAAAATTAAGGAAAATGATAGGTACACACTATCATTTGTATTGATCAGTTTTTTGTTTTTTTTTTAGCATTTTATTTGTTTAATTTTTAGTATTATTTTTTTTATTTGTATTTTTTTTCAAATAGACAAAAAAATGCTTTAGTCCAAAGAGTTCTGTTAGGGCTACCGAAAAGTAGTCTGAAGCAGTTCACCGAATAGTTGATTTGATTTTTTTATTTTTGTTTTCTTTTTTTTTCATGTATTTTTTTTAATCATCATAAACATTTTTTAAAAAAATAAAAAATTCACAACATCATTAAAAAACACTTACTTAATCACTAAGTGAAAAAAAAAAACCATTCTGGACACTTTTTGGGTCCAGAATTTGAGACCCAAAGCATTTCTCAAAGATTAATCCATGCATTCACGATCTTGCTAAAAATATTTAGTCTTTTGCTTACTCTTTTTTAATCAAATCTTTATATGGTTACTATTCACCCTCCATTGATTAATTTCTCTCTCATTTTGTTGCTACATAATAGTTGCACCACTAATTATTATTATTATTATTATTATTATTATTATATATATATAGATGCAGATGCTTGGGTTCATATAATTTACAATGAATTTGAATTGCAAAATATGAGAAAAATAAATTAGATAAAAAAATATTAAATTAATAATATTTTATTATTATTTTTGCTAATAGATAGATAATCTAACGTGAAAATCTCTTTTGAATAGAATAGGCAAAAAACAAAACATGTGATTTTAACTTTGCATTTGCCTATGTCAATGAGAATGCTTTTGGGGTAAAAGACGATTATGAATTTGATCTCCATATAAGGTAATAAGGGCAATGAAGCATGTTTCGTGGAAAGTGGCGATCGAATGACATGTTATTGTGGTGGAACGTACTCTTATCCAAATTGAATTAGGAAGAATTTGGTTATTGATTATACTACGATGGAATCCTTATAAATTAGGATGTAAATGAAGAAGATGAGAGGTTCCACAAGAATATTCCATACATTAATACAATTCTCTACTGATTTTATAACACTTTTTTTTTAATTCTTCTTTTTTTTTTTAAAAAAAAAAATCTTATGAATATAATTTAAAATTGAGGCTGCAAATATACTTTTTGTGTTTTTTTTTTTTCAAGAAGAAATCTCTACATTTCCATGAATTGATTGCAAAAAAATTGAATTGCATGCGTAGCAATGGAATTATGGAAGAGTGATGCGGGAAAGTTGTTACCATTTGCATGTGAGATTCGCACCCGATGAATGATTAAAGCAATATTCTTGTCTTTCAAAACTTTTAAGAATAACGTCCCCTTTTTTACAGAAATAAATCTTATTTTATTTTATTATTATAAATTTTTTAAATTTTTATATAAAATATAAAATAAATAATTCAATATTTTTAAATTATAAAATAAAAATAATATTATAATAATATTTTATTTAATTTTTAATTTTTATATAAAATTATTGCATCGCATCTCATCTCACTATTCAAACGATACCTAAGATACAAAAATTACTTATATTTTAAGATCAATTTCTATTTCATTTTTAAATATATCTTTCAAAAATATTCAATAGTATATGTTTGAAAGATATTGAATATTTGAAAGATTTTATCTGAAGAAAAATGTTTTTTACTTTTTCCGGAAATTGGGCATGTTTGGTTTATTCTATATTTCAACTTTTTTTTTTAACAAAAAAGACTCAATTTCAAACCAAATGTATTTCAATTTTAAAATTAATCAGATCAATTTTTTTTTTTTTTTAGATTCAAGTGAAAAGTAAAAAATATAAAAATTAAAACAATTTTAAAAATAACCAAAACCAAAAAATTATTTAAAACTCAAGTAAGTTTTCAACTTTTCCCATCAACTCTCACAGATCTAAACACAAAGCGAGTTTCTAAAGATTCTCAATTTTACATTTTCTTATCTATACTCACAAAACCAAATAACAAACACATATAATATATTTTTAACCAAACATATCCTAAAAATTCTTAAAGCTTTTTCACAAGTTTTTTAGGTTTCTTTCCAAGATACACGACACATAAGGCTTTCCAAATACTTCTTTTTTTATCTTAGAAAAATTACATCTTACATCACAAATTGTCATTGTGTTTTCAATTTGTACTATAGATTTTTTTATAGAATTATTCTTTTTGATATCCTAAGCAATATATAAACTCATTTAAGATTAAGTCATATAGTTTTAATGGTGAAGAATTATTTTGTCTATAAGAAATTTTACAAAAGTGATTTTACAAGTTGCAATCATTTTTATCTTATAGTTAACTTTTTTGTGGAATCAAGATTCATGAAATTAGTGTGTAACTTATTTATTGTAAAATGTTTGCGTAAATGTAATGAAGAATGCTATCTAGTTGCCTACGTTACATATTATTGTGTTAAATTTTTTTATTTATGTTAAATTAATTGAGTTCTTCTATTCTATATTACATATCTAATAAAAAAAGGATAAAAAGATAAAAATAAATATATTATATAAGAAATATGAATAAAATTATTCAAAGACAATAGTTTCCATAAAAATAATCTTGATAATTTAAATTAAAAATATGATTATTAAATAAATGTAAAACGTGATTTGTTCTAATTTTTTTTTATTTTTACTGCAGGTAAAATAAAAAATAAAAAATAAAAGAGAGGACAGAAATCCAACGCATCCTGGTTGGAAAAGGGGGTGTCGGGAGTTGGTGGTAAATCATGATTGCTTTCTTTGTCCGACACAATTTTTTATAAAAAGACCGATTCACGCTCCCCCATCTCTACCCATCAATCAATCAATAAACAAAGGTTTAATTTTTCGAGTGAAATCACCATTTTTAACCCTTTCAAAACTCAAGAAAGACTGGTCAAACCTCCCCCCCGAATATTCCCCGTCTCTGATGCATTTCCCGAAGATCACTCGGTTCTATCACATATGGAAGGACCTGGACTTCAATGATTATATTTGATCCTGGTTTGACCGTAACCGGAGAACAAGAAGCTCAGCTTGAGCGAGCGGGATAGATTGATAGATAGAGAGAGAGCAACTGAAGAAAGAAGAGAGAGCGGGGATTGAGATCTTACTTGGCTTTCCTTTTTTGTTGGTGTTGTTTCTGTCCTTTCAATCCTTTTTCCCTTCTCCTTTTCCCATTTTCATTTCGGTTTTTTAGGGAGGAGAGGAGAGGCGAGAGCTTATTCGATATCTCTCTCTCCCTCTCCCTCTCCCTCTCCCCCTCCCCCTCCCCAGTAGTTCATATAATATTTTGGGATTTTGGGTTTCTTTGGGTTGAGGTCGGCTTGGGGATTAGGAGAAAATTAGGGTTCTTAACCATGAATGTGATGCGCCGCCTAAAAAGTTTTGCTTCGGGTCGCACTTCTATTTCATCAGATCCTGTAAGTTTTTTTCTTTCTGGCATTTCGGAAATATTTTTATGTTTTCTGCTTTATGTTGGTTTTATCTGTGTTTGTTTATTGGGAAAATGGAGGAAAGCTTAAAAAAATAAATGTTTTATTCTAGGAATATTTCAATCGTGTGAAAAATCTCTCTGTTTTTTTTTTTGTTGAGGTGGTATAACTTTGTGATGCTCGGCTGTAGACCTTTGGACGACAGTATTCTAAAATTTTTATCATTCATCTCACTTTTCCCCCTCTTTTACTTGATATTATTGTGCTCAGTTTTGTGATATTGTGCTATTTGAGCTATGGCGGGATCATTAATGCCTTTGTGTCGGTTCCGTTTACCTTTTTTGGAGGAGATAGTGAGGCAGTTTCTTACATGCATTTTGACTTTATTATAAGGTCTTGCAACGGACAAGGAAAAAAAAAGATAGTGAATTTGATGGTATATATATTTGTTTATTGTGTTCTAGCTTGTACTTTTGTAGTTTCCGTTTTCCCCAAAATTTCTTTGCAATTCATTTGGGGTGTCGCTTGTATTTGCACGAGGTTCTCTGTACTTCGCTGTTAATGATAATTTATGTGAGATTTGGATGATGTGTTATAGAGGGTGTTGTTGCTTGAGGGTGGAATTTAGTTTTATGATTGTAATTGTAACTCAGCAAATAATAATGTAATAGTCCCAGTAATTGATAGTAACCTATATTTTAGCAGCTGCCTTCTGACAAGAACATCATTATTAGGTTGGTCATGGGTCAAATCACCTTAGGCAGCACTTTGTTTATTTTAAAATTTTTGTTTTGGGCGGAAGGGGTTTTGTATATTTGAGAAGGTTAGCGATGAAGTTATACCAGTGAATGTGCTTATAGCTGTAGGAGGGACGTGGATTTGCATTTTAGGAAAAAAAAAAGGTCATGGAAAATTCAATTTATGAACTAGTATGACTGATCTTCATGATTGAGGAAAGTACCCAATGAAGTGAACCCTAAATGGATGGGGCATTTGGCTCATGATTTGTATTATGAAACATACCAGTTCAGCTGCTCATAACTATTGGTCTATACTTGAAATAAAAGCATTTGAATGATTAGAATTGTACAATGTTTTAGTCAATCCTCGAGGGGTTTTCTGTGGGGCAAGTAGTTCTGATAAAGTGGCAAATGCAGCACAAAGGGTAGTTTAATTGCTACTTCATGTGAAACATATATGACTCACTAATTGGCTAACTACGCTTGTCTGCTTATGTTGTATTAATGGCTCTGTTTAGTCTATGTTGCTTCCTGTATTTATTTAATGTCTTTATTGTGAAAGAATCAAGCTATGTACAGTGTGGTTCATTGGATTTCAGATTAGGGGTTATGTGGGCTGTTTTTATCATTAGTTTGGGTACATCATTAACTTCTCATGTCTAATTTTTAATAGCTGATGTAAATTGTTTACCTTAGGGTGGCGATTCTGGCACAAAGAGAGCAAAGTTTGATCGAGAGACTGAGCGCTTGGATAATGAGGAGGCAAATAGAGTAGTGAGACATGCCACGGGTCTGGAGCAGCATATGGCTTCTACATCTCTGGAAACTGCTGAAAGCATATCTGATGTATCTGATATATCTTCAATGGCTGGAATAGAGAAATCTGGTTATGATCAGCTTCCTAAAGAAATGCATGAAATGAGAATTAGAGATGAGAAATCCAACACTCATGATGAAAAGGTACATTTAAAAAAAGTTAATCTGATTCTTCCTTCTTCATAAGCAATTTTCTACTTTCGTATGATCTATATCATGCTAGTATTTGCAAGTGTGAGAAATTACATATATTATATACCTCTCAATCCCTTGAAATGTTCTTATATGGAATTGAATGCTATTAAATCCCATTGATCCTGCACAATTTATGCAAATTTTGTTGTAAAAACCATAATGAGAACTGTTATACACTGCTAGTAAAAGTTTTTGCATCATACAGGATATGGAAGCTGCTGTTGTGAATGGTAATGGAACAGAAACTGGTCAGATCATTGCAACTACAGTGGCTGGTCAAAATGGACAACCAAAACAGGTGACTTGATTGCTCCTGCTCATTGCTACATTATTTGTGGCTTCCTTCTACTGTTTATCCTCATCAATCTATATCGATATGGGAATCTTATGGTGTATTTTATGTTTCACATAATTTTCTTGCCCTCATGATTTAGGCAAAGTACCATTTTTTACAAGGGAAGCCCCGGGGGAGGGGGGGGGGGGATCTGGGGGTTGATTATCTTGCCTCGTTTCGACTTACGTTTATGCAAAGATGTTTACTTAGCACTAAAGTTCCAAGCAAATTTCAATATTGATGATTTATCATCACTCTCAATTCTTGGCATATTCTGGTTAAATTCTCTCCATGATGTTGGGCTTTAGAACGTTAGCCTCGTACTTGATCTATACTTATACATTTACATGTATAAGTTTCAGCCATGTACAAAGCTGTAAATAGTTTTTTCTTACCTGGTTTCAGACAATCTCATACATGGCAGAGCGTGTGGTTGGGACTGGTTCATTTGGCGTTGTCTTTCAGGTATTTGTACTTCATCTGTTTGCATTCATACTGATGTTTTAGTTGCTTTTGTCCCTGTTTGCATTTTCATTCATAAAATATGCTGATGTAAACTGTTACATTCTCACATAATTTTATATCTATTGTAGGCTAAGTGCCTGGAAACAGGAGAAGCAGTTGCAATAAAGAAGGTGCTACAGGATAAGAGATTTAAGAATAGAGAACTTCAGATCATGCGCACCCTTGACCATCCTAATGTCGTTCAACTAAAACACTGTTTCTTTTCAACCACGGAAAAAGACGAGTTGTACCTTAACCTTGTCCTGGAGTTTATCTCTGAAACTGTCTACCGAGTTTCAAAGCACCATATCCGCATGAACCAAAGTATGCCCATTATATATGTACAGCTTTATGCATACCAGGTGAACAATGAAACTTTGCATTTATCTGTGCGCTGAGATTCCTTTGATGTATATAGCAGCTAATCAATGTGGTACTTTTGGCGTATTTACCATATAAAATTTGTTTTTTTGTCTGTCTTTGTAGATTTGCCGTGCGCTAAATTACCTGCACAATGTTGTTGGAGTGTGTCACCGTGACATTAAGCCACAGAATCTACTGGTATGAGGTTTTTGCTCTTGTTCCATTAGTTTAGTATCAGCATGGGGCAATTTACCCCTCTTAGATCTGTACCTATTTCAGTGTAAATATGAGCCAATCAAATGATTTAGGAAACTGTAGTGAGATTATATTGTTGCTTTTCTTTGGAGTCATTGATTGGAGAATGTCTGCTGTCAAAACTACAACACTAAATGTGTTTTTTGGTAAAGATGTGGCTTGATTTGAAAATGTATTATACATGAGAAGGTATTTTAAATGTACTTGTCAGTTCTTCACTTCGACGGTTTTCACTGAGGATTTTATCACACACTTTTTCTGTAGAATATCTCTTGGTAATAGTGCTGGAAGTACTGCACTGCTTGTTCTAGGATTAGAGTAAATTCTCTTTTGATGTTATACGATAGTCAGGATAAATATTACGTGTTTGGTTCTAAGTTGTCATTTTGTTTGAACTCTTGTAACTATATAATGGCAAGGCATACTAATGTTCAAGGGCGTGCTGCTTGCTGCAGGTGAATCCCCGCACTCATCAGTTAAAGATATGTGATTTTGGCAGCGCAAAGATGCTGGTATGCTTTTTCCCTCTATCTTCTTTCATATCTTAAAGTATTTCAGGAATAAAAAGTAAATGGAAAATTACGATTTCTTTTTTTTCACTTTTAGGTGCCAGGTGAACCCAACATATCATATATTTGCTCTCGATATTATAGGGCTCCAGAACTTATATTTGGGGCCACAGAATACACAACTGCAATTGACATGTGGTCAGTTGGTTGTGTCCTTGCTGAGCTTCTTCTAGGACAGGTGGGTGTATAAGTGCAGAGTTTTTATTTCCTGAACCTGGATGACAAAGTTAAATCATCAAAACATGAGTATATTTTTGCTAATGTAGATTTATGCTTTGCTTCCCTCATGCTTGCAGTACATGCACTGATGAAGTAGGTTCTTTCCACATCTTATAATAGAGTTTATATCTTTCTATTCAACTCCAGAAGTGGTTAGCACAATTATAATGCTAGATCTTTTAAGTGAGCGAAGAGTGCAGATTGGATGTACCTGTATCGTGTTTTCCTATAACTCAATGTTTTAACCTCTATTTGGTTGTGTACCTTTCCTTTTATGCCTTTTATTTTCCATTTATCTTTGAGGTTGGCCATATAGGATTTATATAAAATTTCCTCGAGAAGTATGGTTTTTTATTTTTTTATCTTCCTGCTTTTGGCTGCCCTCTGTTTAGCATCCGTTTAATGGAGAAAGCACTGAATCAATTTTTTTTTTTTTTTTTTTTATGAATTTCTTAGATATTTTGGTTCTTTTAAATAAGCTACATGTCCAATTCTAATGTTTATCTGGTTTTCAACTTTTCAGCCACTGTTTCCTGGTGAAAGTGGTGTTGATCAGCTGGTTGAGATCATTAAGGTTAACCATCTACAAGCTTATTATTTCTATTCGTTTACTACCACATTGCTGTTTTGCATCCTCTCAAATGTTTTTCTTCATTGTTGGCTGTATTACATTAGATTCTGGGGACACCAACCAGAGAAGAGATCAAGTGCATGAATCCGAATTATAATGAGTTTAAGTTCCCTCAGATCAAAGCTCACCCGTGGCACAAGGTTTGCTAGAAATATTATCAGCATTTCTTCCTCGTTGCTAGAAATGTTACTTTTCTTGATGGTGGAAATCTCATCACCCTACAATTTCCAGATTTTTCACAAGCGAATGCCCCCTGAAGCAGTGGATCTTGTGTCAAGGTTGCTCCAGTATTCACCAAGTCTACGTTGCACTGCTGTAAGAAAATTAAAGCTTTATTTCTTCAAATGATTCTTCTTTTGCATCTTCTTAATGATGATACCGTAAATACTCTTTGGAGTATAATTTTGTCTTCCGAGAATAATGTGGGTGATTGTTGTTTTGAGTGAAACTTGATTTAGCCACTTGTCTCATTGTCTTAGGTTAACTAATTGTTGAGAGTATGTGAGTTATTGTTTGGGCCTATTATAACTAACTTAAATTCTGCATTTTAGTTGGAGGCTTGTGGGCACCCCTTCTTTGATGACCTGAGGGACCCAAATGCATGCTTGCCTAATGGGAGAGCACTACCTCCTCTGTTCAATTTCACAGCTCAAGGTTAGTTGATCTTTGGTTTTGTTTCCCCCCCGTTGTTTATTGCATCACGGTTCCTCTTAATTCTAATGGCAACTCCTCCAATCCCCTCCCGGTGGCAGAATTGACCGGAGCATCTGCCGAACTACGTCATCGTCTCATACCTGAGCATGCTAGGCAGTAGGTTTCATTAGAAGCTGCAGTCACATTTGTAGGCTCCACAAATGGGTTTTTTGGTTGCACAGTTGCCTGACGAGCCATGCTACCCTGCATGAAGGATACGCTGCCTTTTTGTATCTTGATAAATTATTCATGACAGAACCAAGGGGTGGGAAAGGGCTGTCAGGGCCGTTCATCAATGGCATGATGGATCTGCGGGTGAAATTTAATCCAGTGGATGGAATAGAACTGCTTGGGAGCTTGAGTGAGGTTGAGATTGCATTTTGTCGATGTGAAGTTGTATACATTGATTTACATATATGTTATCTTGTTATATATGGTTTATGAGCATTTGATATGAGACTAAGGTGAATGGAATATGTTAGGTGAATTAGGATGTGTTTTTGAGTGTATACTGTTCCTACAATCTTTTGATGTTACAGAGAAATCCAATTATTTTTGAAAAAAATGGCCAGTTTTTTCACTCTTTTATCTATGCTGTTGAATCTGTCTTGTTGCCAACCATTCAAGGAACGTTGACATAAATGTACATCTAAATGTTTGTGAGTTGAGCTCTCAATTTAGTATTAATATGACCTTGTAACGACCGGGCCTAATATTTCTACAGGTTAGAACATTAATAATTTTTTTGGGCAACAAAAATTCATTTAATATTTATGGACTAAATGGACCCACCTCCATGAAAACTAAGGTCCACGCTAGGGTTACGATTTTACTGTTCTCTTCACATTAAAATTTCTTAAACCTGACTGACTACCTAAGAGCATCATCGTTGGTTTGGTCAAATTTATTTTTAAAATTTAGTCAATATCACTTCTTTATATTTATCTATTTCATTTAAATTCAATACTAACACTTCACTTTCTATATAATAATAAAATATTATTAATTTAATAATTTTTTTATTTAATTTATTTGTATCACATTTATTATTCTACCAATTTAATATTAGTAATAGTTATATTCTAATTAAATTAATATTAAAAAATTATTATTTCCAAATAACTTTGTAACATTTTACTACCAATTTGACTAACATTTTTCCTTTCTTATACACGGATTTTTTAAACTTATTTTAATTTTTAAATTATATACAAATAACGTGGTAACATTTTAAATTAATGTGTGATTGGAGTGAGAAATTGTCGTACATGCGTGTGTGGTTATAGTGAGAATTTAATATTTTAATATTTGGTAAATTAATTTTAGTTCTCTCTCTTTAGCCAACCACCGTAATAAAAATTTAAATTATTTTATATTTATCCAATTTAATGTAGAATGTTTTTGACATAAATTATATAAATTTTGGCCATTCGTATTTGATCAAACTAACGAGAATGCTATTATATATATTTAGCTCCATGCACTGTACGTGCATCTTATTTTGTAAGCCCTAATTTTAGTTCTCTGTTTACCGCACGCCACAGCCTCCAAGCTACCTCGCCCACGGCAGCCACAATCATGCACCTCCAAGCCACGTGAACCAAGCCACCTTTGTACGTCCAAACAGACCTTGTCCTAGTTTTGGAAACCACACAGCCGTTGCACCATCGTGGGATAGCCCCTGCAACTTCCATCGCCTCTCTCTCTCTCCCTCTCTCTCTCTCTTGTGCACTGAAGACCCAATCATGGCAGCCCTGCAAATACCCAAGCCCGACAGTCACAAAGTCTTCCCCATGCATGTAAACACCTAGCCGCTTCTAGGGATTTATAGTTACAACAACCCTCTCCTTGGCAGCAAACTGCCGGCAACTCCACACTGCTCCAAACTGCAGCACAAGCAACCACCTTACAGCAACCCCAAGCCTAGTGGAGGACTACCATCTCAGGAACAAGCAAACATCCAACCCTTATTTTTAGGCCATTGAAAACAGAGCAGGACCCTTTCCTCCAAGCACAACAATACAGCAACCCTGTAAGCCTCCATCGTTATCTGTCTTTCAATAATCTCTCTCTCCCTCTCTCCGTCAACCCTCTCTCTATCTCTCGGTTTCTCACCTTTTTTTCTCTCTCAGACAGCATAGGCCTAAGAGTGTACGGGCGGGTATTGTAAATTGTTATGGGTTATGAAATGTTAAATGGGCCAGTAGCTTGCACTTATGTTTTTGTGGGTTTAATGGAGAATATTGATTATAAGAATTCGGGCCCAAGAAAGGTTAGATTATTTTAGGGTTTGAGGATTTTAAGTTTAGGAAAATATAGATTATTTTAGTATTTTAGGTTTTATTACAAGGTATGTGATTAATTAGAAATTGACATAAGTTATGTGTCTATTTATTTTATAGGTAATCAGCTTCACTTCAGAATTATTTGATTAGGGCTATGAAGTAACTGAACATAAAAAACTAAGATTAGCACACATTAGCTAGTTAAATATATTATTATTAAAGCAAGTTATTTTGGAAGTTAATATTTATGTACCACGCATGTCATGGTATCTACAAATACGTCATTTATCCTAATTTATTTAATTTTGCATATTGTAATTATGTACGTATTATATATGTCATGCATCTCACGTTATATAAGATACGGAAGTTTTTATAAAATCAAGTGTAAGATAAAGATTAGATTAATAATATGGTCATTCAGGTGTATGGTACTAATGCAGTCAGGGTGAATGTGTAAGCTACAGACTCAAGCGTGGTCCACCATAATACATTACTATTAGATTAGATCAACAGTTTCCCTTGTGGTCATAGGATGTGGGGATTGTTGCACAATCTTGTACACAGGATTAAGTGTATTGGCTAAGTATAATAATCAGAATTAGATAAGTCAAATAATTCAAATCATTCATCCATGTCATAAGCATATATAATTCAAGACAAGTCATGTTTATTATGTCTACGTTATGATGAGATTTTTATTGATTTTTCGACTCATTTTAATTTTATTTCAAAATTGTTAACTACTTCATGCGAGCACTTTTATGAGAATGGAGCTGTAGGACATGACTTGGCTCAAGGAAATAAAGCAGAGGTCTAGATCATGCTAAAAAAACTTAGGTTATGATTTAAAGGAATTGACTGGAGTTGGCACAAGTTTAGAGGATGTATGTGCCATACAAAGACCAAAATATAATGAAATGAATGCTAATCACCATGATCGTTGGTTTGCGCAATCATGCATGTGCTGTTGATGAACAAGAAGTACTAGGAGATTTGTCATAACGGGTTCCATCTAGAGGCAGACAAATTGTAGATGTTCATTCAGACTTTTTCGATCTTTTTTTTTTTTTTTTTTAATTATTTTATTTTATTTAATACTGTATTAATTGTGATGAGGTGTTTGTTGTGAATTGCATCCCTCACTTGGTCGGGAGGAGCCATGGGCATTTATTACATAGGAGTGAGGATCCACTTTTTGCAAGGGGCTTATAGCGGGAAGTTCTGATTATTTATTATTTATGTGAGGGAAATGTACACGTGTACAGATCAAAATACAAGTAGCAGCGACAAGCCTTTGTGATTCCCAGGTGACGTACGTTTTAGCCCCTTTACGGGGTTTTTGGCATCTTCTTCCTTGAATATCACGGACTGCGGAGTTCTCTGACTATCCCTCCCGTTCACGCTCACCCACTCGCCCAACCTCCGAAACTCGTACACTCGCTAACCAGCTCAGCTAATTTTTAGCTGGAAAAAACCTGTTTTAGTACCAATTTTTCGTAATTTTCTTTAAAACCATTATATATAACTATTAAACACTTCTGTGTTTCAGAAATTACGAAAATCTCATTCATCATGCATAGAAATTACGAAAACCATTATAGCAATTGTTTTATTACAATTGCTACAATAAAACTTAACATCTGACATCAAATCTCAATTTAAGTAAAATGATGGGTTTGCAATTAGATGAGAATCAATCAGCCATGTCCATGTGTTGCATCACAACCTATTAGGAGACAAAGAAATACATGCACAAAACTTTCATTAAATTTAGAGTAATTTATGTGAACATGACAAATAACATTCTGGTGTGTAGTATAAGAGATGATAAGTAGAATTTTCATATGAAAAAATCATAAGAATTAAATCACATGATTTCTTAGAGAATAATGCTAGATACAGTTATAGGATGTGTAAGTCTAGCATATACTTTTTGAAAAAAGTAAGTCCCACCATTAAAAAATAATTTTTTTTCATATAGATCTCAGATTTAATTACTTTTTTTCAAAAAGTCTATACAAAACACGTTTTAAAACTGTAAATATCATATCTTTTTTTTAAGTTTACAGTATTATTTTAGCCAAAAAAAAAAAATATGTTAAATGGTAAATAAGTGCTGGTAATGCGAATGTATAGATGGATGAAAGTTGGCCATAGTTCGAATATACTTCGAATACAACTCTTCTTTATTTTATTTTATTTATTTATTTTCTAAGCATTTCCATTATTTATTAAATATGAGTTGGCATATAGAATTATTAGAATACACGACACGTGAAATGTTTCCTTATCTCTATTTGACATATAAAATTATTAGAATTAGAATGACTTGAAATTGCTTTACTAATTATTTTAGAAGCCAACAACTCCATCAGTTATTTTATCTCGTTTTAATTTAATTTCTTATCCCTAATTTTGTAGTCCTTTTTCTTTCCATGATTAAATAGCATCTCTCAATAATATTAATATTTTTTTGATAAGAAACTTTATTTCTATGAATAGACCTAAAGTCTACAATGCATGGAAATCTTGCAAATATTATTAATTGAGGCCTTCTATCCAGTTACCTACATCACACACTACTACACGTGATTTTTTAATTCTTTTTTAATTTTTTTATTCCTGGTAATCATATAGAGTTGTTCTACAAATCATACATATACAATACACTTGCTAAGGAAAAAAAAAAAAAAAAAAGGTATATGGTGTAGAGATGATGAATATAATTTTTCTTATTAATTCTATTTTAGATTTTATTATTGGTCTTGTTGATTAAGTATACTTTAGATAATTTCATACTCAATTACTTAGACAAAAGTTTTCTTAAATATAACATATTTCTAATAAAATATATGTAATATGATTTAAAATAAAAA
Source organism: Juglans regia (assembly GCF_001411555.2). Classification (NCBI taxonomy): domain Eukaryota; kingdom Viridiplantae; phylum Streptophyta; class Magnoliopsida; order Fagales; family Juglandaceae; genus Juglans; species Juglans regia. The sequence continues at coordinate 6,527,632 of NC_049907.1, forward strand.
ATAATTAACATCCGTCAAATAGTAAAAAAGACAATTATATACATTGAACAATTTCATGATTATATCATAAAAAAGGCAATAATATTAATGCAAGAGATGAAGCTTTATATTTTAAGATAAAAGAAATCTTTTTATTTCGGTCTAAACAATATTTATATGGTAAAATTTAATTTAGAATAAATTTAATCGTATCAAATCAAGTGAATTTTTAATTGTATCAATTTTACTAATAGTCACTTTGTTAATCATTCAGTAAAAAAAATTAAAAAAAATAAAAAGAGTAGTAAACGGCTGGTAAGAAATAATAAGCCTATCATCATTATCTTTTTTAAAATTTTTTAAATATTTAAAAAAAAATACTAATATATTAGTAATCACTTTTTTTTTTAAGCAAGCAATTATATTTCATTAGATAAGATGATACAAGAGGAGGGGGTGAGGTTCCCCAATAAACACCACAAAACAATAACAACAATGCAAAGTGGTTGATAAAAAGAAGAAAAAGTAGATTTTTAAGACCAATTTCTTGATCTTCACCCATGCCTTGAAATGACGCCGTCTTAAAAGATGGAAATAAGGTGTTCGCAACAAATTGAGAACAATGAAATCACCATTGGAAGTGGTGGAATCTCTGCTGAAAGCGGTGGAGTGACATGTGGATTGTTACTTGTTATCTTGAGATGATATTTGGGAAGATCCCCAATCACTTCTTTGAGATCACGATTTATGGAAAGTGGTAATATAGTAAAAAATTCAAAATCTAGTGGACTGATTTGTTGGTCTTTTGCATTCCTGCGCTCATGTGATGGCGTGTAGCGGCCACGCTCCTATTATGGAGATTGGTATGACGCTTCTAGTTGTCGGATGCGTCATTGAGTTGCGGTGCATGAGGAACACGCGTGAGGGGCCACACACCGAGTTTTTTGGCGCTACTCTGCTCCATCCTATTAGATCGACGACTATAGGATGGGCTGGTGGGACGCGTGTAGTCGAATGACGGTTGGAGAGTAATAAATTTGACCAAAACCGAACAAGTGGGGGAATGAGAAAAACACACTACCTCCAAAATGTATGTACAGTGCAGAAATGCAAAGGAGAAGGAGTCGTTTAATAATCACCTGCTTAATTAAAAGAAAAAAAATATAAAAAATAATTAAATGCATGAGCATGAGCGGTCGAAATTAAGAGAAACAAATGAGGGGCGGCATACCGTTATTCTTATCCTAATGCAAAACTCGTTAAAGTACGGAGCGAGTAGCAATTTACTCAAGACTCGCGGGTACGGTTCACACTTTACGCCATCCAAAAAACGCCGAGACTGGGCCGCTCCATTCGATGCTTGTTCCTTTGATTTTCTTCGTCAATACAATGGATAATCATAATTTGAATCCAAAACAAAATTTCAGAGCAGAGCTCCAAATTCAATTCAAATCTGCAGCCAACTAAAACCTTGAAAACAGACCCAATTTCCAAATTCAATCCGAAACTTAATTCCTACAAAATTTTCTTATTTAATCCCAGTTTATCCTCAATCCGTTCAAATCTGCCCCTGAAATTGCATCGATACATATAAAAACAAACCAAGCCGTAATTCACCTCCTTTCCCTCAAAGAGTCGTTTTTCAAAATGCATGGCTCCAATCCACCGCCGCCTTCGGAGGCTGCCCTCGACACCTCGCCGCTCCTCGGCAACTCCATAGACGAAAACCTCCTCCGGAGCCGCCGGTTCATCCGGCGCACGCCGCCGCCGCCTCTTCGCGGTGCCGCTCGGCTTCTCCGGCGCGCTAGCGGGAGGCGCATGATGCTCCGAGAACCGTCCGTCCGGGTCCGCGAGAACGCAGCCGAGCAGCTCGAGGAGCGGCAGAGTGGCTGGGCGCACTCGAAGCCGGTGATAGTATTGGATCTTCTGTGGAACTTGGCGTTTGTGGGGGTTGGATTGACGGTCTTGGGGCTGAGCGTGAAGGAGGCGCCGATCGTCCCGTTGAGGCTCTGGATTATTGGGTACTTGGTGCAATGCTTGATACATATGGCGTGTGTAGTCCTGGAGTATAGAAAGCGACGCGAGGAACGTACGTTGGGAGCGGAGGGAAGTGCGGGTTGGGAAAGTGGTGGGGATGCGTATTTGAATTCCGATTCCGGGTCTGGGAGTGATGGAGAGGATTATGGAATAGACCAGCGTCAGGTTGAGGAAGAAACCAGGTTAGCCTTGAGACTTGCTAACGTTGTTCTCCTTGTTCTGATTTGAATGCTAACATTAATCTCCGTACATGTACGGCTCCAAGCCTTCCTCACCCCACCCACCCGCCCGTAATTGTAAGATTTGGGGGCATGGTCAGTTTTTCGATGAGTACAACTCAGAACCATAATTGGCGAATTATTGCTATTTTTCTCTTCAGATTCTATTTGACTTGGTGCATAATTTACCTTGCGACTCAGTGAGGATTCCGAGTGCAATTCGCCTCAGGAAGTATATATATATAGTTCTACAATTTGGTTATTTTTCTCAAATAACTAGTGCTGTTTGAAGCGGTAGAAACTTTGGTTATTTTGCACTATGATGGAGTATACTGGTAATGGTTGTGTCTTTGAAACAAGTAGGTTTGGATGCTCGGTTAATGAAATACTTCTTGATAGAGTTTGGTTCCATATGCACGGTTAGAGTTCGATAGCAACTTTTTTAGACTGAAAAGAAGGGAAATAATACTGTACCAATGCTGTGATCCTCCACGGTATGATTGTCATATATAAAAAGGCTAGGACAGGGTACCGTTATTTAAGCTTATACTAAAAAGGGTTGAATAAAGTGAACAAAACCCTATCCTATCTTCATGGTGGCTTTGAGCCTGCTTGAATCATTTAGCAATTCTAAGGAGCGGGACAATGGGGGCGAGATGAGTAGAGTTGATTCTTTTCATCCATATGATCTATATAGCCATTATTCACCTCATTATCCTTTGCATTCTCATCATTTAGCTATAGAAATGCTCTGATTATATCTCATAGAAATGTATGGTGATAAGATTGAAAACTGTGGCAGTGCTGTGAAGAATCTTGAGTTTGCAAATACAATGTTTTCGTTTATCTGGTGGATCATTGGATTCTACTGGGTAACTGCTGGTGGTCAAACTTTAACACGAGATTCACCTCAACTTTACTGGTGCGTTTAAACAAATTTCTTTTGATTCAGCTTCTTCTTTGAAGTGATTTTCTGCTTGTCTCTTTTTAATTTTATCGCTTATGGACTGGCCTATTTTGCAGGCTTTGTATTGCATTTCTAGCTTTCGATGTTGTTTTCGTCCTGATCTGCGTTGCTGTTGCATGTCTTGTTGGTATTGCTGTTTGCTGCTGTCTACCATGCATCATCTCAATCTTATATGTTGTGACAGATCAGGTATATAATCATGAATGTTTTTATTATATTCACAAACTATGCTGTAAGCCATTTTGTGTTATTTTTCAATTGAATTTGCAATCTTCAGTTGGAGGTGAAAAATTTTGCTTATGTGATGGGTAGCTATTCTGGCAGACGTGGGCTAGAGTCCCCATGGTCAACGAGAAATAGTTTATATTTACACTTATAGTTTCTTGTTTCAGTTACAGACTTGCTCAACTTCCTTTTCATACTTAATAGTTTATTGTTTTTTTCCCTTTTTTGGGGTGGGAGAATAATATTGGATACTTTTTCGTTTAAAAATTAAGCAATTATCTTCACACTTGTGAAATCACATCCCTTCCCACTGTCACTCTATTGTATGGTTCACATCATATTCGTTTTAGAAGTGACATTTTTTTATACTTCTTTAGTTAAACTAACACTTGTCTTGAATATTCAATTGTGTCAATGTTATCCATGCTGTCAACTAGAGCACATAATCTGTTGATGTGGCTCATGGGAATTGTCCATAGGGGGTGCTACCCGCTTCTAGCGGGAGGGCAGCCAAGGCCCCCAGAATAGTGTTATGAACCCCCTAGGTAGAACTCACCCTTGAAAACTAGCTTACAAGGGAAGGGTGCCTAGGAGCTTATAAACCATCAACTAATCCCATACTTAGTCAATGTGGGATCGTAACAACCACCACGCTCCGCAACCGACGTCCACGGCGGTCCCGGCGCTCACACGGGCTGGCTGTGCGCTAGGTCTTTTCCTAGCTCCGGGCGAACACTGCCATGCCGGCATCACCCCCCGTGCCGCACGATTGCAACCGTCGCAACATGGCCTTAGATGTGGGGTAGCTCTGATACCATTTGTTATGAACCCCCTAGGTAGAACTCACCCTTGAAAACTAGCTTACAAGGGAAGGGTGCCTAGGAGCTTATAAACCATCAACTAATCCCATACTTAGTCAATGTGGGATCGTAACAAATAGCTAAATGATTAGGCAGTTTTGACCCAAACCCATTTATGATGTAGCCATGTCATTTAGCTCTGATTATATCATTTACCCATTTATGAGATATATCATTTAGCTCTTATTCTATCTCATTTAATCAGATATATCATTTAGCTATAAAAATGGGTTTGAGTCAAAGTGGGTTTGGGTTTGATATAAATGGGCCAGATGCGGGGCCTGCCCAGATCCCCTAATAGTCCATGTCATTGATGGCGGTTGTTAGTGGATTTATGTTGCGTTGGAACTGATTGTGCAAATTAATCTAAAAAAGATATTTAAATTTAGGGTTTGCTTGGCATGGAACAGATGAAGGAGAAAAGTTGATTGGGAAACAGAGGAGAAAATATGGCTGAGGTGCCACTTCAGATAAGATGTATGCTCTTCACTGTGAGCCGTGAAACTTTTTGGCTTCTGTTAGCCATGTCAGCAATTCCGATGCTCCAGTGATAGAAGGGGTAACAGTGGCATTAGAATTGGTTTAATTGAATGTCCTTAGACGAAATTAGTGGATTAGTGGTTTAACCTCATGTTTTTTTTCCTCTCTTCCCTGCATAAAGAGTCTCTAGAAATCACTTTAACTAATTGGAAGTTCAAGTGATTTATGACTTTATGTTAAGTAAAAGTATTTTGGTCAAGTATCACCAAACCTAAATATAGAATCTGGTATGTTGCAAGTGAACTTTATTTTCTCTTTTCTTTTAATTTTTTTTTTTTTTAGAATTTTGGGGTCAATCCCTTTATATTTAATTGTAAGATTCACTCTTCTTGCGGCATTCCAATGTAGTGGAAGATTTAAGCAAAGAAATAAAAATGAAGTATAATACGGAATTAAAGTCTAGATGATGGATGGGACTCAATTAGGGGACATTTTTGTTTGATTTTAGACTTTTGCAATGTGATATTTTTATGTTGTTTTTTTATTGGCAACCAGTATTCGGGGATAAAGTCCCAACTAATCCGGGGGTGCACAGGCCCTTGGCAATGAGTTTTTCGCAAGTGTACTGGAAAATTTCTCCCAATCTGATGACTCTTAGAAATTGTTTGCACCCAAGGGTTTTAACCGTAGGCCTGGAGGGATCATACCAACAAGACTAAGGCTCTACCACTTGAGCCAACCCCTAGGGGTTAATGATATTTTATACGTGAGCTCACTTCATCTTTTGTATGTATAAAGGAAGGAGCAACAGAGGAAGAGATCGATCAATTGCCAAAGTTCAGATTTCAGAAGATAGGTGATGTTGAGAAAGTTAATGGTGAAACTCAGGAGTCTTTTAGAGGAATGATTACTGAATGTGATACTGATACGCCAATTGAACGTGTTCTGTCCCAAGAGGATGCTGTAAGTTTATAATTTGTGGTTAAGTATATTTATATTTTTTAACATTTCTTGAAAATGGCTTAGCAGCTTTCACCAAGGGCAGAATGAGTCTGAATTGTTGATGTCAAAACCATAATCAACTTTTTCTAAATTGGAAAAGAAAGTTACTCAGTACAATTAGGTGTTTTTAAATTGTCTGATCACACACGAGAAATTTTTTTCTTGAATTTTCACTTTTTCTTGTTAATTTTTGTTGTAAATCATAGGAATGTTGCATTTGCCTTTCTGCCTATGACCATGGAGCTGAACTGCGTGAGCTTCCTTGTAATCACCATTTCCACTGCAGCTGCATAGACAAGTGGTTACACATCAATGCCACATGCCCTCTGTGCAAATTCAACATATTGAAGTATGTCAACCAAAGTGGCATTGAAGAAGCATAGAGAAAAAAAAAAAAAAGGTCATGTTCATGAACCAAGTGCTTATCAAAGCATTTTCTCTAGGATCTCATGCACGCTTGGCATGCTATCAGCAACCATGAATTCAGATTGCTCCGGGTGACTTTATGATTTGGCTCTGTTAGCTAATGTAGATTCAGAGTATTTATTGTTTTGTAATCCTCATCTATAATGTATATGGGTTTATGCTATGTTTCCACCATAATTGTAAAAATACCAGTTCTTTTGATTTTACGTATTAATTTTTTGGAAGATTTCTTGCTGTTAATTGTCATGGCTATTTCCTGTGCTGAATCCACTGAAACTTGAATCGTGGTAAACTGCCTGTAAAATTTGAGTGTTCGTGTATGATGAGGATTGCCCAGTGTCAAATGGTATGATATTTCTTAGGAAGAACAAAAACAGAGGAGATTTTGGGTGCTTCTTTTTTGGAAATATTGGAGAATAAAAAAAAACAAGAAAAAGAAAAAAAAAAAGGGGCTGCATCTGTTGAAACTTCAATATTTCAAAGAAAAACAATGAGATTTTGGGGGCTTTTTTTAAAGAATAATAATAAAAAAAGAAAAAAAGAAAGAGCTCAGATGTGCTACTTTTCGTCTTGTAATCAGACGTCGGTGATGGACCCAACCATCACATGTAAGCACGTATTTCATCATCGCTCATATGCACCAGCCGGGAATCGAACCCGGGTCTGTACCGTGGCAGGGTACTATTCTACCACTAGACCACTGGTGCTTGTTGTTTCTCTTACCGTTCTTTATATATATATTCACTAAAAAATTGCTCGTGTGAGTCTCTCTTAATTTTTTTTTTTGGATACACGAGGGGTGACGCTGCCTCCATACCTGAAGGTCCTTCGGGATCGGTATAGGAGATGCTTTTTCGACAGTGTGTTTTCAAATTTGCTTTCGGTACTTTTGAAGGAATATCGTTCATTCAAGAGGATTAAACTCATTAATAACAACTCTTTAGTCAGAAAAATGCATGGTGCGGTGGCGACGTTGATTCTCCCTCCCATACGGAAAGTGATAGAGATTCTACAGAGGACGGGATTCATTTTTATTAGTTGGAATTTTCAGTTATCTTGGTAGGAATTTTATATCTTTATTTTCATTTCTACAAATCATTTTTTTTTTTTTTTTTCCACAGGATATTGTGAATTTGTGATGTCTTTCTACAGGATTGTGGGTCTCTTTATTGGCTCCTATTTATGTTGCCCAATTTCATGGAATGTAGGTAGTAATTATGATCGATTCGATAAAAAAGAAGGAATAATGTCTATTTTTCATTGGAGATTTCTTGAAAAAAATCATCGCATCTTACTCTAATTCCTTATGAAAGACATCCAATCCATTAGAATAGAAGTTAAAGAGGGTATTTATGCTCGTCGTGTCCTTTATATGGAAATCAGAGGCCATGGAGTTATTCCCCTGACTCATACTAATGAGAATTTGACTCCACAAGAAATTAAGCAAAAAATTGCTGAATTGGCTTATTTCTATGTGTACCAATTGAAGTATTTTGAAAAATGAACTAAAAAGAGTGAATGTTTTTTTTTTTTCCAAAAAACTTTATATTTTGATAGAAAGAGAATTATTTTCTTTCAAAATTCGAATAATATTTATAGGCACCTTTGTGCATTTATTTATCGAAATGAGACACTTTTTTTCGAATTTGAGCAAATGAAATATTTGGAAACAATATCTTTATTCGCATTTGAAGTGCGAATTTGGAGTGGACTCTTTCTTATTCCATTTTTGTATTATTTCTTAATTCAAGTACTAACCACTAAATCATACAGAAAAAAATAGGGAATAGATTCATGGGCTCGATGACTTGTAATAGAACTTATCCTTGATATGAATATTAGTTAGTATCATATGGAGTCGACGAATGAGGTTAGTTCATTAAAAATTCAAAGATGAAAAAATGGCAAAAAAGAAAACATTCATTCCCCTTCTATATCTTGCATCTATAGTATTTTTGCCCTGGTGGATCTATCTCTCATTTACTAAAAGTCTTGAATTTTGGGTTACTAATTGGTAGGATATTATGGAATCCGAAATTTTCTTGAATATCATTCAAGAAAAGAGTATTCTAAAAATAATTCATAGAATTAGAGGAACTCTTCCTCTTGGACGAAATGATAAAGGAATACCCGGAAACACATCTAGAAAAAGCTTCATATTGGAATCTACAAAGAAATGATCCAATTGATCACGATACACAATGGGGATTGTATTTATACGATTTTGAATTTCTCAACAAATATAATATGTTTCGTTATTTTAAGCGGTTATTCTATTTTAGGTAATGAAAAACTTGTTATTCTTAACTTAAGCGACAGAATAAAAGCTCCCGAAAGAATACCTATGGTTAAAAAGATAAAACCTATACAATAATACAATAACTCGAATGATCCAATTGTTGTATCAATTGAGACCTATAATAATTCTTAGAAGAAATTAAGGAAGCGTTCCATAAAACATTATTTATTTCATTCATGTATTGGATCTTATCAAAACAAAACAAAACAACTCATTATTTTCATGATTTTCCCAGAAGTTTGGAGAAAGTTGAAATCAATAGGATTTTCCTAATACGTTGGGGAGGTGTGCAAAGGGGAGATCTGCTTTGTTGAGAAACTTGTGGATGATGTCAAAGAGAGTGGCAATACCATATGTAAAAAGGAAGAAACTCATAGAATGGCAAAGGCAAATAGAGCTTTTGCACATTTTTCGTTAATCCATGAACATGATCTATATAGACACATAGACCCATGGATCCATATATCTCGATTGGAAAAGAATCAATAGAAAAAAAAAAAAAAGTGATTGATATATTTATCGAAACAAACAAAAGACGAAACAAAAATCATGTATCACTACTCTTTCGACCAAATAAAAAAGTGATATTTATAAAAGAGTTGTCCGCACACTTCGAACCAGTATAAATCATTACTCTTCTTTTTAATCTCTAAAAATTAAAGGAAGAAAAAAAAAAAAAAAAAAAAAAGACAAGGTAGCATAAATTGCTGGGATTAGTACTACTCTTTTAAAGGTTGATGATTTTTATTGGGGCGTAATTGAAATCACCCCTTAACAGCCAATAATCAAATCCGGAAACAATTCTAACAAGAAATGAACACATTTTCAACAACCCAAGATCACTTTCTCCATATCAAGAAAGAACCTGCTAGACCTTGATGATCTGTTGGTTGAGATAAAGCCAGAACAAAGAATTTTATGAAGACCATTCACATGTTCTGTCTTTGATACTCCATAACAGTCATCTTTGGGAAAATGCCCCTATAAAACAAATTAAATCCTGAGGTTTAAAAAATTAAATAGAGGAAGACATGATAACTTAGCTGTTGGCCTTTAGGGAGAGAGATCTGCACATATTATTCTTTAGAGATTCAACAAATAAAATATTAAGTGCGGTTTGGATAATGAGTTGAGATAAAATGATTTGAGATTAAAGTTGAAAAAAATATTGTTAGAATATTATTATTGTTTTGAGATTTGAAAATTTTGAATTTTTTATTATATTATGTGTGAAAATTTGAAAAAAATTATAATGATGAGATAAGATGAAAGACTATTGTATCCAAACGATTCTATTCTCACATCTCTTTGCAAAAAATCCTTGCTGTTTTCTCATTTATATTCCTTTTATTCTTATGAAAACTCTTTATGCCTAACACATTTCTCTTTTAAATATACCCGACTTGTCAGTTACTAGAATGCTTTATATAAAGCGTTGCAGGGCATCTAGTCGATCTGTGAAACCATTGTCTTCTCCATATATCATGTGCTGCATCTCAAAATTTATGATCATGCGATAATGAAGTATATATATTTCCAAAGATCCCCATATCTGCTGCTAAATCTACTTTGCTTGTTTTTATACCAGTTGACTACCAGCAGAGCATTGCTCTGCTTCAACTATGAGTGTGTTAAAGCAAAGAGAGACTTATCACATATAGATTGCTGATGAAAAAGAAAAATGATCGTTAATTCCAAATAGCATATGCTATATTGTTGATTGTAATTTAATCAAGAACACAAATTATGATTAATAATCTTGAATTCCCTCGGAGAAAAAATAATAATATGGTAATTTTTTTAGCCTTGATAGTACTGTTTCATGATAGGAACACCAACAGGAACGCCAGGGACAACCCCTCCATAACACGATGTCTTCCCGAAAGGTACTCCAATGGTGGTGGCACTCGAGCACGATGAGGCTGCATATTCTGGGACTTTTGCCTTTACAGAGACATTGATAATCCCATTCCTCTCCCCATTACTGTCTCTCAATCTGTAACTCAAAAAATGCAGATAACTCTGCGGCACAAAACCTCCGACGAAATCTGACACCGGAATCGTTGCCATCCCCAATGTTTTGTCCCCGACGGAGGTTTTACATTGTACCTCTACTGTTATAAACCGCGCATGCACTGGAATGTCCACGTTGTGCTTTTCATTCCAGTAAGGATAGCTCCCGCCGTCCTTGTCCGTCTCTGTTCTGCAGAGGGGCTGCGAATCCGTTCGGATTACGGCGAAAACATTCTTCTTGACGGGTTTCCGTTTGTTTCGTATATCTTCACCAGAAATCACAGTGATCTCAAGGGTGCGGGATGCCGTGCTAAACATGTCGATCGAAGAAAGAAATATATATGTAAATAGGTAGCAGGCGAATTGCGTACGTGCGTTTTGCGTATCTGTGAATTAGTGATATTGAACGTACGATTTACTGGGTTTCTGAATTCCAAATGTTTGGGAGTAATATCGATAAGAGGGGGGACGAGATGCTTTTATAGGCGTTTAAATGGAGGAAACGGGGAACTAAGTCGAGAGAAGGAAGACAGAAGCATGTCAGTGGTTTCTGTGTTTGTTCGAAGTTTTGAACTAACGCGGAAGGTGGGAATTGCCGTCTGTTTGCGAATTAGACGCAGAAGGCAGTCTTTTTATTTATTTACTTTTAAACGTGTGTGGGTCTTGGAATTCAATTCTGGCGTGTGGAAGTGATACAATTGATTTTTCAATTCCCAATTAGCGATATAGTTTTGCCAATTTTCTATTAGAAAACTAACACCACGCCATACGTAGTCTTTGACTGCTTGCCTCATGATTTCAAATCCATATTATAGGATACTATTCCTTACCATTTATTTACTATTTTTTTTTTTAAAAAAAAAAAAAGAAATTTGCTTAATAATTAATAAAATTATATATATATTTTTTATTTTTTTCTTTAAGATATTAAAAAAAAACTTCAAAAAAATAATAAAAAAATAAAAATTTTAAATACACAATAAAATAATAAAAAATTGATATAAAAGTAATAAATTTATCATTATCTCTTCAATATTCGCATCAACTTATCGAAAGATTAAACTACTGGACATAGTAGTGACACATGTCAATCACGCCGTTAGTTTTCTGACAACAAATTAATGAATAGAAAATGTTACATACCCCTTGGGGGCTCCAGTTAGGAGTTACTGTTGGCTGTAGCATTTTTTATTTATTTATTTTTATATTGATATTTTTGATAATTTTAAATATTTTAAAAAATAAAATAAAAATTATAATATTTTTAAAAAAAATTTTCTTAATCACAAAATAGAATAAAAAATAATATTTATTTTATTTCGTGATTAAGGAAGTATTTTTTAATGATATTTTAAATTTATTTTATTTTTTAAAAGTTAAAAAAAATCTATATAAAAAATAAATTAAAAAAATACACATAAAAAAGTACATGCTAAGTCTAACGGGGGCTATAGCATGTCCATTTTAAATATTTAAAAAAAAAATCATAATATTATTAAAAAAATATTTTCTTAATCATGAAGTAAAATAAAAAATTATAACAAAAATATTTTTATAATTTTTATTTTACTTCGTGATTAAGAAAATATTTTTTAATATATATTTTTTTACTTTCTCATTAAGAAAGTATTTTCTTAATAATATTTTAAATTTATTTTATTTTTTAAAAATATTAAAAAATCTATATAAAAAATTATTTAAACAAAACACATGTAAAATAATACTACATCCCCCAGCGGGAGCTCCCAGTTCTCCTTAAGGCGAAAGATTGAGTATTATAAAGATTTTTCTTCCACAAAATCTTTCGCCTTATATACATATTTTTATTTTTATAATACTCAATTCCCAATTCTCTTAAAATAGTTAGGTTTGGATATAGAAAATCTTTCGTCTTATTTTATTTTATTATTATAATTTTTAAAATTTTTCTATAAAATATTGCTCACTTTCGTATCTTATACTTATAATTTTTTTTTTATATGAGATAAAAATATTTTTTATAGAATATATAATAATAAATAATGACCGATAAAAAAAATTTTCTTCCATACATATTAGGAATTGAGTAGCTTTTACTCTTTTATTATATACACGTAACCAACCAAACCTTCACCTAATTTCCATCAAACTTCCACCTAATTCCATATGATTTTTTTTTTTTTTGAAGAGAAATTCCATATGATTTGGTTCCATCTTCTAGTTCACGTTTTTTACATTTCTTCGTGAGATAACCCTTTATGTATAATATGATAATGTGTCGACTAAGCTTATCAGGATGACATATTGAAACAGTATGAGCTCCCAAAAGCAACAGCGCCGTTCTGGTGCAATTCCTGTTTTTCCAATTTGGTGGGCGCCCGTGTATTTGTTTGATTTTGACGAAAATGACAGAATTGAAATAGTAGACGTGTCTAAATATCGCATGTTTATTTTTAAAAAAAATGAGTAAATATGATATTTTTATAAATAAATTAATTTTTTAATAATAAATTTTATTTTTTTAAAAAAATAAATACACAATACTTATACAATCTATAACATTACTTAATAATTACATTAAATATATAAATGTAGATTTTAATGTTGTACGAAAAGTTTATACAATGAACAACAAAAATTTTATTTTATTTTAAATTTTTTGTTATAATCTCTCAAAATTCTACTATGCTATTCATTATCTTTTAATTATTATCCTCTTATAATTTTATATGGCGGGAGGAGGATTATTAAAAATTAATGAAATACTATTTTTCATTAGAGCATTTGTTGACTAATCAACAAAACAGATCATATATATATATACATGTGAGCTCTGGCGAAGTCTTTGTCTGAGTAGATATTGGTAGACAAATTTGACAATGTCAATGGTCGGATAATTCACTCGCGCTAATAATTCTACTGCACAACAAACTGTGCCGTCTCACCGATCCAAACAAAAGTCACATTATGCAATTGTGTTATACATACTTATATATATATATATATATATATATATATATAAATTCTCCATGAGATGAGTGCATGCGTATGAATATGGTGAAATACCAATAACATGAGAAAAAACATGGTAGAGAACAGTAACATATATGTCTCTTTAATTGATGTTTGACTTACTAGATATAGTTTTAAAATGTGTAAATCTATCACTTTTTTTTAAAAAAAAAAAAATTGAGTCTACCATTAAAAAAAAATAATTTTTTCGTATGAATTTCAGATTTATCAATTTTTTTTTTTATATAAAGTTTTCGAGAATTACACATTTTAAAACTGTAAATATCATTTATATGATTAGTATAACAAGATCAAATGAAAAACAACGTAAAATATAATGTTGATGTTGGCAACGGTGGCTGGATATTGGCCGAGGGATATATATATATATATATCAGTAATATCATATATTTAAAAGTTTTTAAGTAGCGTAAAATTACATACCGCGAAGCAAACATGTTGCCCTTATAATTACAAATTCTAAACGAGAAATAATATAATGTAAATATTATATTCTAATTTCTTTTTTAAAATAAAAAAAAAGAAAAGAAAAAAATATAGTTAATTACCATCAAACTTTAAGTGAGACCATATTATAATTTAATGATAAATAAGAAAAAGCTATCTAGAAATTGTTGACAATTTACAACGCACCCTTCACGACTTTTAAGGCTTCGTTTGGTTACTAAACATCTCTCAACTCATCATTACAACTTTTTCAAATCTCAATACAAAATATAATAAATAATTCAACTTTTTTAAATTTTAAAATAATAATAATATTAAAAAATAATATTCTAACAATATTTTATCATCTCAACTCAACTCAACTCACCTCACTTCAACATCCAAACGTAACTTAAGAGCATTGGGCAAGGTCAGTTTTGAATAATAAAAACAAAAATTAAATGAATTATATAATATGGACAAGGTTATAATTCTATTTTGTAAGAGCCTTGGGCCAAGGTCCCCCTCTCCGTCTTGGCCCCCCACTCATTAAAAAATAGGGATGAAGACATGCATTATTTAAGTATTTGGATTGCATGTTGATGTTTTATTGATGAAAATTATCAAGTATTTCTATTTTATAATAACATATTGCATATCTATTTTATAATAACATTTTATAATAATGTAACGATTCAATCTAATAACTTTAAAGTTGAAATATTAATAATTTTTATTAAGTCTAAATTATATTTAATGGATCATATTAGATAAATCTAAATGAGGCGACTACCCCAAAGAGAGGTTAATAAGAAGATACTTTATATGATACCGATTATATTAGTTGTTGAAAACGGCTCCTATTCGTCTACGTGCTTGAAGACAAGAGCAGCAGCTCCACCTATGACATATAGTAGTTCCTTTGTGGATTGGATCCATATAAACATTTCACGCTGATAATTAATAGAACGTGACACCTCTCTGATGCCAAATGTGAACCGATTAGGATGCTCACAAGGGTGCGCATGGGAGTATCATGAACTACCCACCACTACCATATGTGGCAATCTCTATCCTATTAATCCTACAAGTGATAAATTATTGAAATTGATTAAAAATTTTAATTAAAGTCAATAATTAGGTTAAATCTTATTTATTATTTATTGAACGAGTTAAACTCGTTTTAAAATTTAAAAATTAGCCATTAGAAATTTATTTCAATTTAAAATCATTACTGATTGAATTCCCCTACATAATTTCGGTCACTGTCGATCATTCATTAAATGAGCTACTAGATCATATTTTTAAATTTAAACTCTCTACTTGAATGATCGCTGCCGAGTCCAACTTGGACTCGTTGGCACCATTTCCCAAATCTCTCTATAAATATCTTCTCTTTCGTGTGTTATTTAGAAAAACCATAAATCTCCGTAAATGCAACGGCCGAACTCAAGATACCTAGTTTAGCATTGTGTGTGTCCCCAGTTTACAACACCAATAGCTGATTGCCTCACTCCTCTCACAGCATCCTTCATGTTTTCTCTCTCATTCTCTTTCACGTTTGTATTCTCACAAGATCTCGATTAATCTATTTATCTCTCTAGCCAGCGCCAAGCCCATGAATATCTTCTCTTTCGTGTGTTATTTGGAAAAACCATAAATCTCCGTAAATGCAACGACCGAACTCAAGATACCTAGTTTAGCATTGTGTGTGTCCCCAGTTTACAACACTAATAGCTGATTGCCTCACTCCTCTCACAGCATCCCTCATGTTTTCTCTCTCATTCTCTTTCACGTTTGTATTCTCATAAGATCTCGATTAATCTATTTATCTCTCTAGCCAGCGCCAAGCCCATGAAAGGAAATCAATAGCGCCCCAAAAATATTAGATTAGCACTACAATGTAAGTAATTTGATCATAAGTTAGGATTAACATACGCTAGCTAGTTATATATATTATTATTAAATTTAGTTCTTTGAAAGCCAGTGTTTATGTACCACGCATGTCATGATATTTGCAAGCATGCCATTTATCATGTTTTATTCTGCATAGTATAATTATATATGTATTATGTATTTCATGCATCTCACCATAAGTTTTCATAAAATCAAGTGTAAGATAAGAACAATTTGATAAGATGATCATTTAGATACATGGTACCAATACAATTTATGAGTGATCATGTGAAAGCTAGTTATATATATTATTATTAAAGGTCAGTTTTTTGAAAACCAGTTTTTATGTACCACGTATGCCATGATATTTGCAAACATGTCATTCATCATGTTTTATTCTGCATATTATAATTATGTATATATTATGCATCTCATATATCTTATGTTGTATAAGACACGTAAGTTTTCATAAGATCAAGTGTAAGATAAGAACTGTTTGATAAGATAGTCATTTAGATGCAAGGTACCAATGCAATTTATAGGTGGATGTGCAAGTCATAGAGCTAAGCGTGGTCCACCATAGTATGTTATGATACTATTAGCGACTCCCATTGCAACCGTGAAATGTGGAGCCAGTGCACAACCTTGCGCATAGGGTTAAATGTGTGGGTCTGTATAATAAATCTGATAAGTCAAGAAAAGTCATGCATGTCATAGCATACATATGATCACTCATGATTTTAAGTTTTCAGAATGAAATATTTTATGAAAAACTTTATGTTAATTATATTTAAATTATGATGGGTTTCTTACTGAGTCATCAACTCAATTTAGTTGTTTTATATTTTTAAACCTTCCCAAGTCATAATATTTATGAATGTAGATTTGTATAACAAGACTTAGTTCAATGAGGAGTGATAATGACTTAGATCATGTACAAAAATTTTAAGTTATAATTTTTTTGGCACAAACTTTAAGAAATTTTAATAAATATTTTCGCATATTCTCATTTATAATTTCAATATTTGTAAGGAATCTTTGTATTTGCCGCTTTCTTTAAAATAAAAAAAAATATATATTTTTATATAAAAATCAATAGTAAGACTCCGGCTCTCCAAATCTTATAAAAAATAACTTTATTATTAGCAATTGAGAGCTGGGAGTTACAAATAACAACGTGGAAAATCTGTGTACAATGTGTTGACTTTGTCTGGAAAATACGCACACAAAGATATACGTGAGCTGTGCAAAAGTGGTAGAAACGGGTGGCAGATAAGTGTTGACAATGTCAACTATCCATCAGATTGGAGAGTTTCCTGGAGCATGTGCATACCACGACTGAGTCAGACCACCTTGACTTCGTCAAAACCAATTAACGTAAATTGATTATGAAATACTCGGTTCCTAAATTTCCTTCCTCGAAAATATCATCCAATTTCTTTGGTCTTTCCTTTTCTCTATTCAGGACTTAAATGCGGAGTCCCCTGTAATAATAGTCCAATGGTTCTGTCTATACCAAGAACAAATGAAATATAATTTATAATTTATTAAATATAATTATATATTTATAATTATCTATTAAATAGGATTTATATTAAAATTATCTGAATTTAATTTAATATTCTATGATTTAGTTTTAAAAATAATAATATAGATAATTGTGTAAAATTTGTACAGTAGTTATCTACCTCTCAATTCTCATGTGTATATTAGACTTACATATACCTTTTGTTCTCTTATATTTTATATATGAAAGGAGAAAAGAGATTTAAGGGGGCAAATCGCCTATGGCTAGACTAAAAATATATGAAAAAAGTTTTTAAACAATAAGATTAATGTGCTGATCAAGGTAATTTGGAGCAAAAAATCAAACGTTTATTTGCCCCTCTCCTATTTCAAGCATTGCTTTTTTTGAAAACAAAACTTTCAGATATATATTTTTTTAAAATGTTATCTATATTTACAATTTTAAGCACATAATTATACACACACGTGTTAGTTATAGACATGGTTAAGATTTTCAAACTCAAATTCGGAATTTTTGAGCTAAAAAAATTGAAAAAATGGGACGGATATTCAATTCGTATTATTGTGCATAATACTTTACGTACATATAGCAATATTACTACTCTTTTTTCTTTTTAATTAGAGTAATACTACTATTTATATTAGACTTTTTCATCTCTAGTTTTATACATTGATAGGACGTAGTTCAAGTAAATTTATAATAAAGAATAAAGTTATCTATTTAAAAGATTGAGAAATTATACTTACAGTCGTGAGTGTGCAAATGCCGTGCGGTCGCTTTGAAAAAATGAATAAATATGAGACCCACATGAAAAGAAATTAATTTTTTAATAGTAGACCCTATTCTTTTTCAAAGTGACTACACGACACTTGCACACTCTATGACTGTATGTAGCATTACTCAAAAAGATTCTAACACTTATGAATTCTACAAATAAAAAGAAGTGTTTCAAGCATAAAAAGATCGAGAAAATATATTTATAATTGTGAATTGTGCAACCACTGCGTAATCGTTTTAAAAAAAAGTGAATAAAACATGAGATTACATAAAAAAATTAATTTTTTAATAGTAAACCTTACTTTTTTTTTAAAAACGTTTACGTACTTTACGGTTGTATGTAGAATTATTTTTTTTTTTATTATTTTTTTGCAAATATTTATATTGACTAGTTTAGAAATTTTATTGGGCTAAGTCAGTTGCATCATCCTATTGAGACATATGATTACGCAAGCAATCTAGAGGGGCGGATCCGTATTTATCACACATCATTATTTTTTAACGTAATGCAAGAAAATCAGAATATTTCCAACAAGCAACGACAAAAACACTAGTTTAATTTACGCAATTCGCTTACGTTGCTATATTATAGATATTTCCAATTCATTACTTCAGCAAGGTAGGCAATTCCAATCATGCATTCCTTGCTGGTAATTCCCAGTCATGTAGCTCTCCAAAAATTCCAATTGTATTTGGACCTGCTAATTTGGATTTTGGAGTTTTCTTAATAACTCATTTGAATACAGAAATATTCTCAATCTATTTCATTTTATTATTACAACTTTCTCAAATTCATATACAAAATATAATATATAATTTAACTTGTTCAAATCTCAAAATAATAATAATTTTAAAAAATAATATTTTAACAATATTTTATTTAACTCATCTAAAATCATTTTATCTCACTATCCAAACGAGCCCTTAAGTTAAAAAAAGAAACAAAAGTAACTCCGTAACCTAATTTCCATTAATTTCCATCTAGCTTTATATTCTCGTGTTAAAATATAGAGTAATTCTATATATAATTATAAAATACATAACTACAATGTAATCGCTTTGAAAAAAATTAGAGTTTACTATTAAAAAATTAATTTTTTTCATGTGGATCTCGTGTCTTATTCATTTTTTTCAAAATGATTACGTGATGATTACATAATTCACGATTATAAATATATTTTCTCTAATATATAACCGGACCTTGTTTATACAAACATCTTTTGCGTCTTAGATTTTAATAGATCCAAATCTTTTTTATAGTATGCGGATTTATTTGCATATTATGTGATGGTTTTTTTTAATTATTATTATTATTATTATTTTGTGAAATAAATATGAGGCTCTAGTTTTTTCTTTTTTTAAGGTACACGTGGGCTCTGCGAAAGAAGAAAGAAGGGCTTGGTAGAGAAATGTTGAGTCGTTGACAGTGTCAACTATGTATCTATCCGTAAGGATAATTTCCACGATCCGATTGGTACTTGTGATGGATTCCTCTAGTCGTCACCCTAATTATGTCAGCCTTGTGACATCTTAGTTATGCCCTATGGAAAAAAGATCTCCCCCACTAGTCATTTTATCAAGATAAGTACTATAGTTATAAAAAAAGTATATATATATATATATATATATATGATACATTAGTTTTAATTTATAATAAAAATAATTTTATAATTTAACATATGAAGATCACGTCAATTTATAAATTTATTTTTATAAAATATCTTTATAACTAAAATATTTTTCTTTTATAAATGAATGAAACATTAATATTTGTTAGATTATCAAGAGATACAACCCATCATGAGCACTGCTTTTTATATAACAATCTATATTTGTATTAAATCTCGTAATATAATCTATATATATATATGTTTCTTTAGTTTTATGGTGACGATAAATATAGGTGAAAGAAAGAGAAAAAATTATTCATTCCGGCGATTCTTACTACACAAATTTGTGCCAAACATGACGAAACTTGTAAATCCTACATTTTAAACCTATTGGCTTTCTTATGCTATGAACAACATGTGCATATTCATTTGATTTTGTTTTTCTTGAGTTGTGCAAAAGCGTGGAAAAACCCAACAAAACCAAAACAAAATTGACTTGACGATCTGATATTTTTAATTTTTTTTCTAGAAAAATGCTGACCATTAACTTTTCATGGACAACAAATGGC
This sequence comes from Juglans regia, assembly GCF_001411555.2. NCBI lineage: Eukaryota > Viridiplantae > Streptophyta > Magnoliopsida > Fagales > Juglandaceae > Juglans > Juglans regia. The sequence continues at coordinate 6,547,956 of NC_049907.1, forward strand.
AAGTTTTTCTTGGGCCTTAGTAGTGGTGACATCATCGTCTCTCGTCATCTAATGACGTAACTCTCTCTGCAAGGCAAACATTTTTCCACCACTTTAATTTGTTTGTCACCAAGGAAAATTCTGCAGCACTGCAAAATCACCTAATATATGTTTTTTTTATTGTTTTTATATGGATTTTTTTAAATATTTAAAAATATATGAAAAAAAATTATTTAACCTTATCGGATCACACTCTTTACTCAGTGAGTATAGAACGACTTTTCTGATCAATAAGATAAGGGTGCGGCTACTCTGCCGCCCCAATTTGACCGCTGGGCGGTATGCCCAGCGTAAATTTTTTTTTTTTTTTAAATATTTTTTTAATATATTTAAATACATTTAAAAAATAAAAAAAATACATCAATACATTCAAAATCACTTCTTTAATCACTAAGTTAAAAAAAAAAAAAATTGACCAATAGTTAAATAGAAGAGTCAAATAAAATAGATATAATAGTATTTTCTATAAGATAAGGGAAATGCTTTGGGTCCCGAATCCCAAAGTGTGTCCCAAATATATATATATATATTTTTTTAACTGAATGATTAAAAAAATATTTTTTAATAATATTGTAATTTTTTTATCTTTTTTAAAAATATTTATGATGATTAAAAAAATATATAAAAAATAAATAAAAAAATAAAAAAACTATTCGAGACACAAAATGGGTCCCGAATTCGGGACCCGTAGCAGTGCCCATATGATAAATATCCACCTCACCTGAAATGACAAATGACAATTGTCTGTCCTGTCCTGTCCTGACAGCTCTCTAATTGTTGTCGATTGGACACTCTCATTTAATTGGATATCATGGATCGAGATAAGCAAAATCATGGAAAATGCGTTTTTGTCTCCTTCTAGAATATATATTATCAGTGTGTTTATGTCTGTATAATTGTAGAGAATTTTGTTATATTAAGAAATCATAAAATATATTTTGAGACGAGATTTCACTCTTAAGAATATTTAGAATTTTTATTAAATATGTATTTATAATGTTATATTGTAAAAATTTTAATTTTAATTTTTCTATACTATCTGCTCGCACGGTATATTGAGCGTGCATCGAACGAATTATTTGTCAGAACTTCATTCAAATGAAGTGTTGAGCACGCGTCGATCAAACTTTTAATCTAAATTTCACTCGAACGAGTGCTGAGCAAATTTTCTATCTCGTACTTTTTATTATTGTAAAAATCCTTCAAAAAAATCATAACTCATTCTTATCTGATCATCAATTCATATTGCCGTACCAATAAAATTAATTTCTACAAACCCAATAATTTGGAATATAAAATTTACTATAAATAAAAATAATAATTACTCATTAATGTTAATCGGGAAAATCTGTGTGCAATCTGTTGACTTTGTCCAGGAAAAAAAAAAACATACATATATATATATATATAATTCAGACATGCATGTTGGGCAGGCGTGAGCTTTGCCAAAGTGGAAGAAACAGTGTCCACTAGCGTCCAGAAATGAAAAAGAAAAAACGGAAAGCAGAAGAAACGATGGGAGAGTAAAGTATTGGCAACGTCAAGTACTATGGACCGGATTGGATAGTGTCCAGGAGCATGATGAGCGTGCGACGTCGGAGTCAGACCACCTTGTCTTTGTCATCGTCAACCCAATTATTTTAATTAGCGCGTAAATTGATTTGATCTTATCAAATACTCGGTACCCATATTTATTATTTCCACGAAAATATCATCCAATTTCTTTTATCTTTCCTTTTCTCTATTCAGCGCTTAAATTTAAACGTGTAGTCCCTCTAATAATAGTCCAATATTTCTTTTCCTAGAACAAGAAAAAATGAAATGATAGGTAGACAAACCTTATACAAGTTTTACATAATTATCTATTAAAATATTAATTTATATTAAATAAAAAATCTGATTCAGGCTGGGTAGCTAACCTCTCTGACCCCTGCCCTCGCCCAGCCCCACCCCGCCCCTCCCCTCCCCCACCCGTATTCATTGAGCAGGGGGGTAGGTTGCCGGTCCAATGGCTGCGGCGCTTATTAGGGTTTCAAATTTTCGGGTTATGAAACCCAATTTCACAAAGTCAGTTCCACCAATTCAACACTCGTTCAGAAACCCAATTCCAAAAATTCAATTTCATTGAAACCAAACACAATTCCAAATGCTAATTCTAAACACACATACATTAGTATTATGAGCCTCATCTGAGAGAGCTTGTGTGAGCTTTTGTTTGTCTCTTGTAATCCACATTGAACAGTCACATAGATTAGGACTGTTAAACAGGGACAGAGCCTGAGTTGATCAGATGGAGATGGCGAGAGGACGAGATAGAGGCACTAGATACAGCAAGAGGTAGAGACAGAGAAATAGTAGGGAAATAGAGGAGGAGATGAGGGAGAAAGGATTGGACATGACCCCTAGCATGCCTTGGCTGTGAGCCACAAAAAGCTGTGCCATGCCCACCTAAGTTCTACATTTTTTGAACTCCATAACCATGGAAAGAAGAGTCTACCATTCCTGTTCTCATAACCACCAGCTTAGTAGCTGACTTTCATGATACGTATAAAAAAGACTAGCACTAGTAAAATTGGATCCAGTAGATATTTTATTGAAAAAAATCAAAATATCGCTTACTTCAGAACAGTCAGTCATGTAGCTGTACAAATTATCATTGTTGCCCACTATTGGGGAGGTGTTATTTGTTCTTTCATTGAGTTGGCTGCACAAATCCTATCCCATCAGTCCATGCCAGAGGTGTATCGAAATTGAACATGTACACAAATTGATAATTCATCTGCAAGAAATGAAGGCATTATATATCTGTGGTAATCTTCTCAGGTTCTGGATATTTTATATATATACATATATATTTTATATTTTTTCTGTTGACTATTTTCAACTGGTTCATAATTAGTTATATTATATACGGAGAGCACAAATGAAGGCACCCAAGCCACAGATTGGTAAAAGTGCAGGGAAGTGAACATGCAATGGGAAACAAAAGATTGGCAAAAGTAACTCACCAATTTCATATCAACATGTTTCAGCTCGTCTCCTCATCGACCTTGAATTCTTGAAAGAAACCTTTCTGCCAGACTCTTGAACAATCCACCAATCTTGACCACAATTGGCACTAGAATAATCATTGGCAACTGATGTTCTATTTAATGTTGGTAGATGCCCACTCAGAATCAAATGCATGTTCCAGGCATTTTTCTATAGATTTTACAGCAGCAGAACTTCCAAGCTTCTGAGACTTTGGAGGAGGCAGGAAAAGTTGCTTCTCATTGGATGGAACACCATTGTTATCATGTCTGTCACATGATAACAAGTGGTGACTATTGTCCGAGTTATCTCTGTTTTCTTCCAGTGAACAAACACCATCCTTCTGATTTAGATTGTCAAATTTCCTGGAAATTTTGAGTCTTCGTTTTCTAATGATAGATGGTGTATTTATAAAACTCCGTGCAGCGCTCCTCAATATAGATTCTGGACTGCTACCATCAACAGTTATTCCTGTATTGTGGCTTGATGGCGTATTAAAAGAAACTGGACTTGAAGCTGTTTGAATATAGCTATCTGTACTTGGAAATGTACCAGTTTTCAAAAGTGAATTTAAATCCTTTTGGAAGAGTGGTTTATAGCACAATGAACTGTATGAATCCTCCAAGTTTGCAGGGGCTCGAAAAACTGTACTTTCCTCATAAGTTTCACATGCCATCCTAGATGAAAGAGGATCCTTATTTTGGCCACATAGTTTTGAGTTCCTATTTTCAAAGTAGTCCGCATAACAAACATTGTGTTGTGGCACATAAGAAGATTCATGCAATCTCCTTGCAGCGGCAGGAAAAGCTAACCCATGAAGAAAATTAGAAGTTAATATGTTACACCCTGAAACATCTGAACGTGTACACAAAGAGAGTTGCAAGGGTCGAGAAAGTCCTCCAGAAGGCAATGGATTGACAGATTTATCAGGCTCATGGACTTGTTCATCTAGACATTTAAACTTTACTTGATGACTAGAGGAAGTATAACATAATTCATTGGTCTTGATAGCTGCATGATAGGGCTCTCTGAATGTGTTGCCATTATTAGCACGCTCCTGGCATTGTTTGCCACTCAGACCACAAGAAGCTGCATCCCCATCATGCAAATTTGTTCTACATCGGGGTTTTGTCAAGTCATTTTCTCCTCCTTTCAAAGACCTGCAATCCACTTTATTTGAAGGTTGCAAATTACTTTCCCTCATGTCAAGAATCAAATCCAGTGAACAAGTGTCTGCACTTCCCTCAAAGTTCAATTTCTGATCACAGCTTTCTTTAACCTCTTCAGACTTTATGCATTCAGCTTTTGCTTTATGACTGTAAGGACCAGAACCACTGGCTAAATTTATAGATTCTAATTTCTTCCTCACCGAGCAGTTCCAGTGATTTTTTATTGAATTTTCTGTCCTGTTCATATTAAATGATATACAAGTTATAAGAAGTTCCTCCTCAACTAAAAGAAAAAATACTCTCCACCAATGTATTCAATTCAGCTGATTTCAGAGGGAATAATTTCATAATGTAAATATTCAATTTTATGGATCCATTAAATTGAAAAGGTTAGATTAATATTAATGCATCCTGAGTAAAATCTCTAAAGACTAGCCCTGCATATAATTGCCTTTATCAAAGCTTATACTAATGCAGCATGCTCCCTGTAAGAATCATAACAGGCCAACAATTAACTCAAATCCATACTTAATAAGGAAATACAGAATGTCAAATTTAGCCATCTAAACAACAAGAGCATGCATCTCCAAACAGTGCTTGGTGCATGTGAAAAACACATTATGATCTAAAGCTCATACCCGTCACTGCAGTAATTTACTATCAACCCCAAAAAAAAAAGAGAGAGAGAGAGAGAGGATAGATGACAATAAATCAGATAAGAAACTACATGCATCAAGGTCAAATAACTATGTGAAACAGTAAATAATGATTATAAGAAAAACCTGGTATGTTTTGTCCAGGTGCCTAACCCTGAACAAAAAAAAGTTGTCTAAACCAATACAGCTTCTTTTTTAATCGGTGTCTGGTTTATCCTGAAACTATCTGCATTATGAGAGAATAAACAGCACCTGTTTGATTCAATCAGACAAACCAGCTACACCAAATTTCATTTTTTTGGAGAGAGAAATCTTAATTTCCACTGTCTTATATAACCTTTCAGTTATATGGTTTTCATTTAATACTTTCAGAGTCATATACCTTCCATCCAGAAACTTCGCTATTTCAGCCCACTTGTTCCCATATGTTTGGTGGGTCTTAATGAGAATCAATTCCTCTTCTTTGGTCCATGCTGTTTTTTTTATATCCGGATTTAAATGGTTGTGCCACCTAAACAAAGAAAGAAGAAAATAGCAGTTTGATTTAGATTTATTTATTTTATCTCTTCAACGGAAAGGAAATATAAATGGGGCTTCCTTTAAACAGAAAAAGAAAAATTCATAGGTGAAGCTAAAGCAGTTACTGCATATAGAGACATACACAAATGTGTCTGCCACACATGCACTCAGTTGTGTGTCTGTGTGTAGATAATGTGCATGCACACTACATATATGACAATGAGTAAATGAATAAATAAAATTATGCAAAAGAGAAACTGGATAAATTGTACTTATTAATCAGAGTGCATCTACCTTTCTCTACATTGCTTGCCTATCCGGCCTGGCAAGAATTTTGCTATCTCAGACCATTTCTTTTTCCCCTGCTTTGCAACCAGCTCAATGATGAGATCATCTTCCTGGAAGTTGCAGATAAGAAAATCAGAATCACATAGCAAACTTGAAAACAAGACCTTCTTGAAAGAACCGATGTGAATGTTATTTGCACCTCCTTATTCCAAGGCCCTTTAACAAGATCGGGATTGAGAACCTTCTGCCAGCGATGCAGGCACTGAACATCAGTTCTATCAGGAACGCATTCAGCTGTAAAGGATATCAAATCAACATCACTTTGTGGTATATTCTATTTTTGGGATGGGAAAAAGGCTTGGAACTCTCTGTCTCTTGTTTCAGAGATTTTTGACTCGCAAACCATTGGTTCAAGCCAAAAGCTATTGTATTCTTTATTACCAACACCACTAATCAGAGCGAAATCAGACCTACTATCAGAAAGGTATAAAAAATAAGTTAGGTCACAGGTTGATACGCACCAATCTTTTTCCAGTTCTTGCCATTGAACTTTTGAACGGCAACAGCTAATATCTTATCCTGTTCACAACAAGGGATATACAGTCATCGCCCCAAGCTTAGCCAATTAGCAAAGTGAAGTCTCAAGACTGAGGTAGACACATAAAATTCTCCCTCCCACTCTGGGCCCTAGACTTCGGGTAGAAAATCTAGGGGATCCAAGGGGCCATACATCTAATCCCAACTAAGTTATCCGATAAGCAATAAGAAGCTATAAAGCATACAATACCAACTAGATACTAACCTCCTCCTCTGTCCATCCTCCCTTCGTTGATCGTCTTGTAGGGCCTGTTATCCGCCTAAAAATACATCCCACTCTAACATTACAACTCGTGCCACAACAAGTAGCAAAACAATTCAGATTCAAAAATAAAAAAGGAAAATATGGGATAGTGACATCGAGGGTTCTTTATCGTTTGCAACTCCATAGGAAGTTATTAACAATAGAACAACACAGATATTTCCGGTTGCTCCCTCACTCAATTGAGACTAATAGAGCTATATGGTTTGGAAAAGTTCAAATGCCTCAATATTTGGATAATAGAAACGCATAACACCCAGAATTGCTCTTTTTCCCGTCAGTTTTCTAAGCATCCAAACGGGGTTTAACAGAATCTTGACAAGATATTAAGCAATGCAATTTCAGTATATCACCATCAACCCATTGTGAGAGGGTAGTAAACCAAGACAAGCTTTCATCTTATATATTTAAGAAAAATCATAAGCGATTAATAGAGTGATAAAAAAAAAGATAAGAAAAACAAACAAACCCTTGAAAGGAGACTGGCTTGGGAACCGCATCATCACAGCTGCTAGAAGACAACGGAGGAGTTGTAGAAACCATACCCTCCGACTTCTACATCAAGTAAAAAATTAAATTCCATAAACCCACAAAGGGAGCATTTCAGCTTTCACGTCTGTCGTAATAAAAGCCTTGAAAATCTTAACCCGAACCCAAAGTCACATCCTTTATATAAAACCAATCAATGAATTATTAATTTTTTTACCAAAAATTGTCAATTCGAGTAATCAACAATAAAAACACACAACGGAGTAAACGAAACAGAGATAGAAATCTAAATCAACTGAACCGTTATGGGTTTGAAGGAACCTCTCTCTCAAAACGCTTTGTTTTTCGTAACGGCTTAAAAAAGGCAGAAGGAAACATAGAGTAATATGCGAATGTGGAGGATCAAAAAGGGTTGGAGAATAGAGAAGACTTTGAATCTGGTGATTTGAAGTAAAAGATTAGATTTTACCGAGAGAATAGGTGACAGAGTTTGGCGGGAAAGTGTGATAATAGAATGAATAATATAACTATAAGATGAGAGGTAAGAGTTTAAAGAGAGTGTCTTTCGGAATTTTATAGTGAAAATTTCATTATCTTTTATATTCTAGATTTTTAAGCTTTCTTGTACTTAAGATTATGATATTTAACCATAAAAATTATTTTTTAATTTTTAAAATTTTGCATTTTGATTTTTCAAGTGACATATCTAACAATTTTATAATTCTTATTTGAAAATATTATCAATACTTATAAGAGAAATATTTTAATCATATCAATTTGTAGATTTATTTTTATAAAATTTCTTTATAAATATGACTATAAGATGAGAGGTAAGAGTTCAAAGAGAGTGTCTTTTGAGATGTTATGGTGAAAATTTCATTCTCTTTTGTACTCTAGACTTTTAAGCTTTCTTATACTTCAGATTATGATATTTCACCATAAAAATTATTTTTTTAATTTTTAAAATTTTACATTTTGATTTTTCAAGTGACATTTCTAGCAATTTTATAATTCTTATTTGAAAATGTTATCAATACTTATAAGAGAAATATTTTAATCACATCAATTTGTAGATTTATTTTTATAAAATTTCTTTATAAATATTTTGTATTTATAATTTTACTTACATAATCATCCATGCTATTATGTCAACTACTAAAAATGATAAACAGATTGTCACGAGCCTGATGACATATGACTTAGTTCTCCAAATAAAAAATCTGAGTTTTATACTCCTAGCCCCTTGTGTTGAAGACGAGTCAAGTTTTTACGTGAATGGATGTATATTTGTAAATATGGTAATGGTAATGACACTTGTAATATGAGATTAATGACACTTTTGTAATATCTCAATAATGGCAAAATTATAATTATGTAGTTTGTATATAAAGACAAGTGCCCTTCGTATATGTAAAAAAAGCTGAAACGCAATTCACTTTACCATTTTGGAGGCTGCGACTCTAGGAGAGAAACAGAAGGAATTTTTCAAACCCCAATCTTACCAAGATCAAATTGAAGTTTGAGGAGATGATTAAGTGTGTTTTTATGGTGTGGTTTCGTTAGAGGATAAAACGAGAAAGTCATTCCATATTTTGTGCGGTGATTAATGATTGTAAGTGATTGTAAACTCAAGTTTTGATGAATTCTTCAATAATAAAGACTTCTAGACTGTTCATGTCGTGGATGTAGACCATTAGGGTCGAATTACATAATTTATTGTATTGATTTCGCATTTTTTTTGTTATTTTTACTTTTAATTTTTATCTTACATGAGTATATATTGTGATTCCGGGTTTCTAACAAATTTAAATAGAAAACTAAATCGATCACGTTAATCATATATTTTCATAGGATTTGGTTGTCTATTAATCATTATTAATTGCATATTATAACCAGTTACGTTAATTTGATTTTTTTGAGTATTTATTTTTGGAATGGCTGAAATTATAACATCTTGTATAAAAAAAATGATAAACAAATTAATCATAAACTATACTTAATCTTTATCTTGTTTCTAAAAAGAAATGTGTTCGGTTATTAGTGGACTTATCATCATCCTTGATTGGAATATAATGAAGCATATATAAAGCAAAGCATGCATTGACCTATTCTCATATTGATTTCACTTTTCAACACCATCTAACGGAGTCAATTTCAAATATATGTAGGACAAACAAGGTTGGTAATTACTTAACAGTAATTTTACTTTTATATTATCTTTTCCTCTAAATTATATTGACATTTTGAGAAAGAAAGTAAAATAGAAGAGGTACTACTAGTATCTCATTTTTTTTTGCAGAGAACGAGTGATAAGAACATGACTTAGGCAAAAATATACTTAAAACTAAATTTATATTGTATAGTAATGGGCATGAGATTAATTAGTTGTGTTATATTAACCTATAGATATGATCAACATTGTTAATGTTAGATACAATTTTCGAGTATATAATCTCTAAATTTTTTTTTTTTATGTATATCTCATAATTACTCATTAAAAAAAACAAATGAGCAAAACTTACCCCCTCTAAAAATATATATGTAAAAATCATTTTCTCATAAATATGTAATTAAGATAAGATAGAAACTCGCGTACAAACCCTGGCCTTGTGATGTGTGAATGTTGAACTTTTAAACGTTACCGGCGAAGATATAAATGAAAAGACATGCATTCAAAAAATAAATAAAAATAAAAGAGAATAGGGCACACATGCATAAGTTGGCAATGAAATAAGAGAATTTATTATACATCAGTCATTCATTCTCACACCTCATCAATAACTTTTTTATAGAGTATAGGTGTATTTTCTATAAGGTATAGAGATATTTTTTATAAGATGTAAGATGTGAGATATGAATAATAGCTGATGAGAATATTTTTTCATAAAGCAAAACCCACATGAATGATAAGTTGAGAATTAACAATGACCAATAAATCAATTAAGTTAATTCCATAAAAGTTGACGAAATTAGCCAGAACCATTCCAAGTTTCAACTCCAACTCAAACCAGTTACAAAATACCATAAATATGTTGTAAAATTAAAGAAAAGTAGTAAGAGAATTCAAAAACCATAATATCTAGAATTAGTTCTTCAGGAACTAAATATTATTTCTCTCAACTTCTTTGTTGTAAGTCTACTACAAATGCTCCTCAAGACACCCTTTTACATGAACTTAGGAAATGACAATATATGAATCAAATGGATACATGAATATGGAAGAATACTAATGGTCATCCATCAAATACATTACAAGAATTTACAACACTTCTCATTGGATGTCCATAAACAAAGAAAAACCTTGTCAAAGAAAACTCGATCGGAAAAACTTGTGGCGAAGGAAAAATAGTACAACATTCTAATGTGTCTTTAAATGCTTTAGGATTGCCTCATTAAAACCTTGCAAAGTAAAACCCTACGGAAAAAATTCTAGTGAAATAATAAAGAGTACAATCTAGATAATACTTGACTTTCCCTTGTAGATATACAAATCTTCAATTGTTCATGATGAAAGATCCTTGAGATGTTGCATTCCAATATTGTGTACTAACTTTTTGAATGTTGTAGATGGTAAAGTTTTAGGAAATAAGTCTACAAAATTATGACTTGGTTGTATTTTCTTGACATCAATGTCACCACCCTTTTGAAACTCTTATGTATAAAAAAACTTCTGTAAAATATGTTTGATCCTATCGCCTTTGATGTAGCCACTTCTTATTTCCATAATGCATGCCGCATTTGATTATCGGTAAACCATACTTTTCTTAAATATGTTGAATTACCGATCTTAACCAAATGTATTCATAGCTTGCTTTATGCATTGCAATAATTTATGAGTGATTGAAAAAGGTAGCTACTATTGTTTGTTTGACAGACTTCCATGAAATAGTTGTACCTCCACATGTAAATAGGTATCCTGTTTGAGAACGTCCTTTATGCGGATCAGATAAATAACCTGCATTTACATATCCAATTAATTGTGTACTTGATTCTTTTGGATAAAATAATCTCATGTTGATCGTACCACGAAGGTAAAATAGGACATGTTTGACTCCATTCCAATGTCTTCGAGTTGATGTAGAACTATATCTTGCTAATAAGTTGACTGAAAATGCAATATCAAATCTTGTAGAATTTGCAAGATACATTAAAACACCAATTGTACTAAGATATGATACTTCAGGACCAAAAATTTATTCATCTTCCCCTCGAGGACGAAAATAGTCATTCTCAATATCAAGCGATCGAACAACCATTGAAGTACTCAAAGGGTGAGTTTTATCCATATAAAAGTGCTTCAGGACTTTTTCTGTATATGTAGACTGACGAACTAAAATTCCATTTGAAAGATGTTCAATTTGTAAACCAAGATAAAATCTAATTTTTCCAAGATCTTTCATTTCAAATTCATTTTTCAAACAAGTTGTAATTTTCATGAGCCCTTCTGGAGTCTTAACAAGATTTAAATCATTTACATATACTACAATAATTACAAATTTAGACCTTAACTTCTTACTTAATAAAAACACATGGACAAATTGGATTATTCTCAAATCTTTTTTTCAATAGATATTAGCTAAGATGATTATACCATATGCGTCCGGATTGTTTTAAACTATATAATGATTTTTGCAACTTGATAGAATAAATACTTCTGAATTTTGAATTATATGCTTTGAGTAGTTTATATTCTTTTGGAATTTTCTTGTATATATCATTATCTAATGATCCATATAAATATGCGGTATCCACATCCCTTAAACGTATATCCAAACTTTTCATTACTACCAAGCTAATAAAAAATCTGAATGTAATTGAATCCATTATAACGGAATATGTTTCTTAAAAATCAATACCAGGTTTCTGCAATAAACCTTGTGCAGTAAGTCGTACTTTATATCTCATGATTTCATTTTTCTCATTACATTTTCGTACATTACATTTTCGTACAAATACTCACTTATATTCAATAGGTGTAACACCTTTAGGTGTTTGGATGATAGGTCCAAATACTTCACGTATTGTAAGCGAATTCAATTTTGCATTAATTTCATTTTTTCATTTTGGCCAATCGTTTTTACGTCGACATTCTACGACGGTTTGTGGTTCAATTTCATAATTACTTCTGATAATGTCAATTGCAACTTTAAATAAAAATATATCGTCAACAGTAATTTTATTTCTATACCATAATTTTCCTGTACTTACATAATTTATTGAGATATTGTTATTTTCAAGTACATGTTCCTCTTCGGGGGATTCTTTTTTAAGTGAATTTGATGTTGAAAGTTTGGATGGATCAATTGATTTTGTTACTTGTTTTATCGATATGGTTTCTTCAAAAATGTCAATTTCTTTTTCTTTTCTCTTCAAGAGAACCTTATTATTTGTATCAATAGGTCTTCTACACTTCAGGCATGTCTTAAATTTATTTACTTTTTAATTTATTAATTATCTTACAAGGACTTCAATTCGCACATGAATATTAGAAGTTAAAATATAAGATTTTATTATTTTCTTACTATTAGTAAATGCATCCGGTAATTGATTTGCAATATCTTGTAAATGAATAATCATCTGAACTTTCAATTCACATTATTTGTATGAGGATCAATATGAGATAATTTCGATGCATTCCATGTTATTTATTTCTGTGCTCTAGGCATATTTTCTTTTCCTAATGGTGAAAAATTTGTTTCATCAAAATGACAGTTTTTAAAATGTGCCTTAAAAATATCACTAGTTAGTGCGTTTGATAGGTACAATCGGAACATAGACAGCATAACAGAAGATATGAACATGAAAAATATTTGGTAGTTAACCAAAAACAAGTTGCAATGGAGAGTATTTATTATGGGTTGTTGGTCTAATCCGAACTAATGATGCAGCATGTAAAATTGCATGTCCCCAAACAAAAACAGGTAGCTTTGTTCTATAAGCAAAGATCTAGCAATTAATTGAATTCATTTAATAAATGATTCGGCTAAACCGTTCTGAGTATGTGCTTGGGCAACTGAATATTCAACATGAATTCCTATTGACATGCAATATGCATAATCATCAAAAGTTTGAGCTGTAAATTCTGCTGCATTATTCAATCTAATAGACTTGATTGGATAATCAGGAAATTGGATTTGTAATCTAATAATTTGTGCAAAATTTTTAGCAAATGCAACATTACGAGTAGAGAGTAGACAAATATGTGACCATCTATTTTATACATATGTTAAAACCATAAAATATCTAAATGATGTATTAGTCTACATATGTCCCCATGAATTATTTCTAAAAATGATAGAGAAAACTTTGAATTTATTGGAGGGTGATTTGACGTAAAAGATTAGGTTTTACTGAGAGAATATGTGCGAGAGTTTGAAGGAAAAGTGTGATAATGCATAGAATGAATAATACAATTATAAGATGAGAGATAAGAGTCCAAAGAGAGTGTCCTTCGGGATGTTATGGTGAATGTTTCATTCTTTTTTGTACTCTAGGCTTTTAAGCTTCCTTGCACTTCAAGAAGATTATGAAATTTCACCATAAAATTTATTTTTTTATTTTTTTAATTTTTGAAATTTTGCATTTTGATTTTTCAACTTTTCTAGCAATTTTATAATTCTTATTTGAAAATGTTATTAAAATTTATAAGGAAAATATTTTAATCACATCAATGTGTAGATTTATTTTTATAAAATTTCTTGATAAATATTTTGTATTTATAATTTTAGTTACATAATCATCCGTGCTATTATGTCAACTACTAAAAATGATAAACAGATTGCTAAGATCTTGATAGCGTATGGCTTAGTTTTCCAAATAAAAAATTTGGGTTCTATACTCCTAACTCTTTGTATTGAAGACTGTCAAGCTTTTACATGAATGTATACATACTTGTAAATATGATAATGGTAATGACACTTTTGTAATATGTGATTAATGACACTTTTGTAATATCTCAGTAATGGCAAACTTGTAATTATGTAGTGTGTATATAAGACAAGTGCCTTTCGTGTATATAAAAAAAACTGAAGCGCAATTCACTTTACCATTTTGGAGGCCACAACTTTGGGAGAGAAACGGAAGGGGTTTTCCAAACCCTAGTCTTACCAAGATCAAATTGAAACTTTAGGAGATTATCAAGTGTGTTTTTATGGTATAATTTCTTTAGAGGATAATATGAGGAAGTCAATCCATATTTTATGCGGTGACCAATAGTTGTAAGTAATTGTAAACTTAAGTTTTAATGCATTCTTCAATAATAAAGACTCCTAGACTATTCTTGCCGTAGATATAGATCATTAGGGTCGAACCACGTAATTTCTTGTATTGATTTCACATTTCTTTTATTATTCTTGCTCTTATTTTTTATTTTGCGTGAGTATATACTGTGATTTCAGATTTCTAACGAATTTAAATAGCAAACTAAACGATCATGTTAATCATATATTTTCTTAGGATTTGGTTGTTTGTTGATCATTATTAATTGTATATTATAACCAGTTACGTTAATTTGATTTTTTTGAATCTTTGTTTGTGAGATGGTTGAAATTATAATACCTTGTATAAAAAAAATGATAAATGGATTAATCATGAGTTACACTTAATCCTTATCTTGTTTCTAAAAGAAAATGTGTTCAGTTATCAGTGGACTTATCATTATCTTTGATTGGAATATAATGAAGCATATATAAAACGAATCATTTTTTGACCTATTCTAATATTGATTTCACTTTTCAGCACCACTCTAACGGAGTCAGTTTCAAATATATGTAAGAAAAAAAAGGTTGATAATTGTTTGGTAATAATTTTACTTTTATATTATCTTTTCCTCTAAATTATATTGATATTTTGAGGAATAAAGTAAAAGATAAGATGTACTATTAGTAGCTCTTTTTTTTTGCAAAGAAAGAGTTCTAAGAACATGATTTGGGCAAAAATATACTCAAAACTAAATTTATATTTTATAGTAATAGGTATGAGATTAATTAGTTGTGCTTCCCACATTGACATAATATGAAATGGGTATTACAGTACTTAATTGGAACTCATTGTCTAGGTTTGAGATTTGGAGGGGATGTGCAACAGGGAGTGAGTTAGAGATATTTGTGGATTCTGATTATGCTGCTAATTTAAATACCAGAATGTCTTTGATTATGTATGTATTTATAGCATTTGGATAGGCTATTAATTAGAAAGCTAATTTACAATCTGTAGTTGTTTTATCAATATTTGAAGCTGAATATATTGCTATGACACAAGCAATAAAGGAGGGTATGTGGTTAAATGGTTTTTCACATGAGTTAAAAATATTTAAAGTGGTTATCAAACCAAAGAACTATACATCTTGCCAAAAATTCAGTAGACCACGAAGATCTAAACACATAGACATTCGACTTCATTTTGTGAGAGATGTAATAGCATCTTGAGAGGTTAAAGTAGAAAATGTTTCAACTGAGCAAAACTCTTCTGATATGATAACAAAATCCCTACCAGTTACCAAGTTTAAGCATTGCCTAAATTTGATTAGTATGGGGAGCTATTAGAGTATAGATTACTTTGCATGAACAGTCTAGAGGAAGAAAAATATCACTTTGCAAGGATAAAAGATTTTTCAAGGTGGAGATTTATTGAAGATGTCTGAAATTTTTACGTAAATAGATGTATACTTATAACTATAGTAATGGTAATAGTACTTTTGTAATATGTGATTAATGTCACTTTTGTAATATCTCAATAATAGCAAACTTGTAATTATGTAGTTTGTATATAAGGACAAGTGCATTTCGTGTATGTAAAAAAACTGAAATGCAATTCACTTTACCATTTTAGAGGCCGCGACTCTGGGAGAGAAACGGAAGAGGTTTTCCAAGCCCTAGTCCTACTAAGATCAAATTGAGATTTGAGGAGATGATCAAGTGTGTTTTTGTAGTGTAGTTTCATTAGAGGATAATACGAGGAAATCTATCCATATTGTGTATGGTGATCAGTGGCTGTAAGTGATTATAAACTCAAGTTTTGATGCATTCTTCATTAATAAAAACTCTTAGACTATTCCTGCCATGGATGTAGACCATTAGGATCGAACTACCTAATTCTTATATTGATCATTTCTTTTATTATTCTTGCTTTTATTTTATTTTTTTAATCTTAAATGAGTATATACTGTGATTTCGGGTTTCTAACGAATTTAAATAGAAAATTAAACCGATCACGTTAATCATATATTTTCTTAGGATTTGATTGTCTTTTGATCATTATTAATTGCATATTACAACCAGTTATATTAATTTTATTTTTTGAGTATTTTTTTTTTAGAAGGCTCATATCATAGCACTCTGTATAACAAAAAATAATAAACAGATTAATCACGAGTAACACTTAATCCTTATCTTGTTTCTAAAAAGAAATGTGTTCAGTTATTAGCGGACTTATCATCATCCTTTACTGGAATATAATGAAGCATATATAAACCGGAGCATGCATTGACCTATTATAATATTGGTTTCACTTTTCAACACCACCTAATAGAGTCAATTTCAAATATATGTAGGACAAAAAAGGTTGGTAATTGCTTGAAAGTAATTTTACTTTCATATTATTTTTTCCTCTAAATAATGTTGACATTTTGAGAAAGAAAGCAAAATGCAATAGGTATTACTAGTATCTCATTTTTGTTTTGCAGAGAAAGAGTGCTAAGAACATGACTTGGGCAAAAATATATTTAAAACTAAATTTATATTTTATAGTAATGGGTATGAGATTAATTAGTTGTGTTATACTAACATATAGATATGATCAACAATGTTAATGTTAGATACAATTTTTGGGTATATAATCTTTGTATTTTTTTTTTTTTTACATATATCTCATAATTACTCATTTAAAAAAAACAAATGAGCAAAACTTACCCCCTTTAAAAATATATATGTAAAAATCATTTTTTTCATAAATATATAATTAAGATAAGATGGAAACTTGCGTATAAATCATGGCTTTGTGATGTGTGACTGTTGGACTTTTAAGCGTTACCGGCAAATGTATAAATGAAGAAAAATGCATATCAAAAAAGAAAAGAAAATAAAAGAGAAGAGGGCACATATGCATGAGTTGGCAATGAAGCAAGGAGATTTACTATATATCAGTCACTATTCATTTTCACACCTCATATTTATAACTTTTTTATAGAGTGTAGAGATATTTCTCATAAGGTATGGAGAAATTTTTCATAAAATGTAAGATGTGGGATATGAATAGTAGTTTATGAGAATATTTTTCTATGAAGCAAGACCCACATGAATTATGAGTTGAGAATTGATAATGACCAATAAATCAATTAAGTTAATTCCATAAAAGTTGATAAAATTAGCTAGAACCATTCCAAACTTCAACTCCAACTCAAACTAGCTACAAAATAACATATATATATGCTGTAAAATTAAAGAAAAGTAACAAGAGAATTGAAAGACCACAATATGTAGAATTAGTTCTTCAAGAACTAAATATTTATCCCAACTTCCTTGTTGTAAGTTTACTACAAATGCTCCTCAGACAACCTTTTATAAGCATGGAAGATACATGACATTAGATGAGTACATGAATTTCGAGAATAACAATACATGAATAAAATGGATACAAGAATATGAGAAATAGAGATACATGAATATGGAATAATACTAATGGTCATCCATCAAATACATTACATGAATTTACAACACTTCCCCTTTGATGTCCATAAACAAAGAATATGCCTAGTTAAAACCTTGCCAAAGAAAACCCGATGGAAAAAACTTGTGGCAAAGGAAAAAGAGTATAATATTCTAATGTGTTTTTGAATGCTTTAGGATTGACTCATTAAAACCTTGCAAAATAAAACCATATGGGAAAAACCTTAGCGAAGGTAAAAATAGTACAATCTAGATGATAATTGGCTTTCCCTCATATGTATGCAAATCTTTAATTGCTTATGATAAAATATCCTTGAGACGTCACATTTGAATATTGTGTACCAACTTTTTGAATGTTGTAGATGATAAAGTTTTAGTGAATAAGTCTGCTAATATTGTGCACCAACTTGTTTGTTTGACAGACTTTCATGAAATAGTTATACTTCTATATGTCAATAGGTATCCTGTTTGAGAACGCCATTTATGCGAATCAGATAAATAACATGTATCTGTATATCCAATTAATTGTGTACTTGATTCTTTTGGATAAAATAATCTAATGTCGATTGTACCACGAAGGTAATGTAGGACATGTTTGACTCCATTCTAATGTATTTGAGTTGGTGCAGAACTATATCTTGCTAGTAAATTGACTGAAAATGCAATATCAGGTCTTGTAAAATTTGCAAGATACATTAAAGCACCAATTGCACTAAAATATGGTACTTCAGGACTTAGACTTTTTTCATCTTTCCCTTGAGGACAAAAAGCGTAATTCTCAATATCAAGTGATCGAATAACTATTGAAGTGCTTAAAGGGTGAGCTTTATCCATATAAAAATGCTTCCGAACTTTTTCTGTATATGTAGAATAATGAACTAAAATTCCATTTGAAAGATGTTCAATTTGTAAATCAAGACAAAATCTAATTTTTTTCAAGATCTTTTATTTCAAATTCATTTTTCAAATAAGTTCCTATTTTCATGAGCTATTCTGGAGTCTTAACAAGATTTAAATTATCCATATATACTGCAATAATTGTGAATCCATATCCTAACTTCTTAATAAAAACACATTGACAAATTGGATTATTTTCAAATCTTTTTTTCAATAGATATTAGCTAAAACGATTGTACCACATGCGTTCCGATTGTTTTAAACCATATAAAGATTTTTGTAACTTGATAGAATAAATACTTATGGATTTTAAGTTGTATGCTTCGAATAGTTTATATTCTTTTGAGATTTTCATGTATATATCATTATTTAATGATTCATATAAATATGTGGTATCTACATCCCTTAAACACACATTCAAAACTTTTAATTACTACCAAGGTAATAAAAAATCTCAATATAATGAAATTCATTATAAGAGAATATGTTTCTTGAAAATCAATACCAAGTTTTTGCGAGAAATTTTATGCAACAAGTCGTGCTTTATATCTCACGATTTCATTTTTCTCATTACGTTTTTGTACAAATATCCACTTATATTCAACAAGTGTAACACCTTTAGGTATTTGGACCTATGTCCAAATACTTCGCATATTACAAGTGAATTCAATTCTGCATTAATTGCATTTTTCCATATTGGCCAATCGTTTTTACGTCGACATTATGCGACGGTTTGTGGTTCAATTTCATTATTACTTCTGGTAATGTCAATTGCAAATTTAAATAAAAATATATTGTCGACAATAATTTTATTTCTATACCATAATTCTCTTATACTTACATAATTTATTGAGATCTCGTTATTTTCAGGTACATGTTCATCATCTAGAGATATCTCTTCAAGAGATTCATCTTCAGATGATTCTTTTTCAGGAGAATTTGATGTTGAAAGTTTGGATGGATCACCTGATTTTGTTGCTTGTTTTGTGGGTATGATTTCTTCGAGAATGCCAATTTCTTTTCCTTTTCTCTTTCGGGAAATCTTATCATTTGTACCAATAGGTCCTTTACACTTTAGGCATGTCTTAAATTCATTTGCTGCTTGATTTCTTGATTGTCCTATAGGGAGTTCAATCTGCGCAGGAATATTAGCAGCTGAAATATGAGAGATTTTATTATTTTCTTACTATCAGTAAATGCATCCGATAATTGATTTGCAATATCTTGTAAATGAATAATCTTCTGAACTTTCAGTTCACATTATTTGTATGAGGATTAATATGAGATAATGTCGATGCATTTCATGTTATCTGTTTATGTGTTCTAGACACATTTTCTTTTCCTAATAGTGAAAAAATTGTTTCATCAAAATAACAATCTTCAAAATGTGTCTTAAAAATATCACAAGTTAAAAGTTCAATATATATAATAATAGAAAGAGAATTAAAACCAGTACAATTGAAACATAGACAACATAACCAAAAATACGAAGATGAAAAATATTTGATGGTTGACCAAAAGCAAGTTGCAATAGAGAGTATTTATTATGGGCAATTGGTCTAATCTGAACTAATGATGCAACATGTAAAATTGCATGTCCCTAAGTAAAAACATGTAGTTTTGTTCTCATAAGCAAATGTCTAGCAATTAATTGAAGTCGTTCGATAAACAATTCGGCTAAACCGTTCTGAGTATGTACATGAGCAACTAAATGTTCAACATGAATTCCTATTGACATGCAATAATCATCAAATGTTTGAGATGTAAATTATGCTGCATTATCCAATCTGATTGACTTGATTAGATAATCAGAAATTAGGCTCATAATCTAATAATTTGTGCAACAAGTCTAATAAATGCAACATTACGAGTAGAGAGTAGACAAATATGTGACCATTTAATTGATGTATCTATTAAAACCATAAAATATCTAAATGATGTATTAGCCCACATATGTATTAGCCTACATATGTCCCATGAATTCTTTCTAAAAATGATGGAGATTCAATTACTACCTTAGGAGGAGATGGTATGATAATAAGTTTTCTTTGAGAATATGATACACATGGATAATCACTTGGTAAAAGAATTTTCAGATTCTTTAGAGGATGTCCATGTGAGTTATCAATTATTCATCACATCATAATTGATATCGGATGTCCAAGGTGATAATGTCAAAACATAAAAAAATTTTGGATCAGAACACTTCCGGTACATTACAATATTTTATTCAATTTTACTCATAGTTGTATAATATAAGCTCAAAGAGAGAGCTGTCAGTTTTTCTAATATGAGTTTCTGGCCCAAAATCATAGAAGTAATGTAAAGATATTCATTACTGCATTCATTGATTGTTTCAACATGATAATCATTACGACTAATATCTTTAAAACTTAGCAAATTTCTTTTAGATTTTGAAAAATATAAAGTATCGTCAATACAAAATTTCGTTCATTCTGCTAACATTATATTTGCTCTTTCAGAGTCTTCAATTAGGTTTGAAGAACTAGATATGGTATTGACATTAGCTCTATTCAATGTTAAACATTGAAAATATTTCTTATATTTAAGAATTGTATGTGTGGTACAACTGTCTGTGAGACATACATCTCTATCAATTTTCTTCAAATTAATCAATTCATCAATAAAATTCATGCTTCCTTAATAAAAGAAAAAAAAACATATAAAACTTTATTAATATAAAGGAAAATTACAATGTATTCGAAGATAATAATTGAAATATAATATGATTATAAGGCAAAGAAAGAAAATTAATTATTGTATCCAAAATCATCACTAATAAAAAAGATATGTATTTTCTTTGGGGTTCACAAAGAAATCAGAAACATCTAGATGAGTGAGATCCATTCAATCTGGGGTATAAATTGAATCTACTGGATTCTTGTGGTCATCAAAATTCATTTTGACCCCATTTTCCTTTTCTTTAATGGAGGCCTGATATAGGTCAATTAAATATTTTGGTGTACAACATGTACGTGATCAATGTCCATTTATACTACATCTAAAATATTTATCCTCATAGTTTTTCATAGGCTTATTTTGTGAGCCTTTATTATCATCATTTTTTGTCTCAGTGTTGTTCCACTTCTGGTGGTATACTGAGTTTCTCTTTGAATAATTTTGAGCACGGTCTCTTTGATTTTTATAGTTTTTCTTACCACGACCACATCCCTGATCACGTCCACGATTTCCTTTATGATTATGAAATCAAGTTTCATTTGCTTCAGGGAATAGAGTATAACCAGTTGGACGAGATTGATGATTTTTCATTAAAACTTTATTATTCTGTTTAGCCACTAACAGACAAGATATTAGTTCATAATATTTTGTGAACTTGCGCTCTCAATATTGCTGCTGTAAGAGCACATTCAAGGCATGGAAAGTGATATATGTTTTTTCTAACATATCTTCATCAGTGACTTTCTCACCACATAAATTCAATTGTGAGCTTATTTTGAAAAGTACAGAGTTGTACTTAGACACTATTTTAAAATCTTGCAACCTCAAGTGCATTTAATCATAGCGAGCTTTTGGAAGGATAACAGTCTTCTGGTGCTCGTATCTCTCTCTTAGACTATCCAATAAATCAAGGATAACAGTCATACGAATTGCATTGACAATATAATATTTTACTTCAAAGAGTATTGCATAAAATATATGTTATAGCGTCATTCGAAAATATGAACATACCATGATGATTATAAAATGATATTATAAAATTGTGGAATGACTTACAGTGATCAGAGCAATTTCACAGATAGCTTTTAATGTCAAATACCACGACAATTGGCTAGAGTCTCGTGCTAATAACGTGTTGTAAAATTAAAGAAAAGTAGCAAGAGATTTGAAAGACCACAATATCTAGAATTAGTTCTCCAAGAACTAAGTATTATTTCTCTTAACTTCCTTGTTGTAAGTCTACTACAAATGCTCCTCAAGACACCTATTTATAGGCATGGAGGATACATGATATTAAATGAGTACATAAATTTAGGGAATGACAATACATGAATCAAAGAGATACATGAACATGAGAAATAGAGATATATGAATATAGAAGAATACTAATGGTCATCCATCAAATACATTCCATGAATTTACAACAATATATATATATATATCTACTCTATTATAATAAGTGTCTATCTAACTGTGAATAGTAACATTTGTTTTTTTCATTTAACTTTTTTTATTTTTCCGTTGAGTTCGTTAAGTCATTTTTTATCAAAAGGCCTTTAAAACTCTTGACCAGCGTGTAGCCCTCTTGTAGAATTTAATTAATAATCATGTTTTACCAAAATGTCTTCTTAAGACCCTTGACCATTTGACGTGTAGCTCAATTATAGAATTTAATGAAGGATCATGTTTTACCAAAAGGCACTTAATAGCCCCGCAACACACATGAATTAACGTCTCTTTTTCATGTCATTTTTATTCTGACAGTGTACTCATTTTTCTTTCTTTTTGTTTCAATTTTTTTAAAATAAAAAATTAATAATATTTTATTATTATATAAAAAGTAAATAAATAATCCAATATAGATGCAGATCAATACTCATACTAACGCACCTGGAGTCGTTCCATAGTATATAT
This sequence comes from Juglans regia, assembly GCF_001411555.2. NCBI lineage: Eukaryota > Viridiplantae > Streptophyta > Magnoliopsida > Fagales > Juglandaceae > Juglans > Juglans regia. The sequence goes on from NC_049907.1 coordinate 6,571,180, forward strand.
AATATATATATACATACACAACTTAAATGGAAGATATGCAATGTCAGGAAACCGTTCAACCGCAACCTAAACCATCTAGAAAAGTAAAATTTATTACATAGGTTGTCACTTGTTTTTCTCCTGCATTTAGATTCCTCAGACGGCCATGTACTCCATCAACTGATACAAAAACATCAAAGTGCATAGGAAAATTCCTCGGAAGTCGAGTTTCTGATCGACTGGGTATATAAATAGCTTGATTTGCAGTTTTCCTGAGTTCTCTCCAATTAATATGCCAGAAGGAACACTTGAAGTTCTTCTCGTTTGTGCCGAAGGCCTCGAGAACTCCGATTTTTTCTGTCCGTAAAACCATATCTTTCTCTCTGTGTTGTATATATATGCGCTCATGTGTGCGCATATGCAAATATAGATCAATATAATGCTTAATTTCTGCAAGTGTTTCATTGATCCTTTACATGGATATATATACCTTTGGATCTGTGGATCTGAACTGTGTTATCTCCATATATATTATATACAATACATTTTTTTGATATATCGGTTTTTTTTTTTTTTTAATCCGGTTGTTATGAAATTCTAAGATTATGATACAGCGGTTGCTAATGATTTATAGATATGATCACTTTATAATCTTCCTATTTGTTTCCCTTTTTTAAGGCTTGGATTTAATTTATAGAAATAGATATGATTTTCTCTCAACTACTTTTTTTTTTTCCAGCTAGGAATAGATAGCTTTTAAATATATGACAAAAGGAGCAAATGAATTAATTTGTCTAGTCCCATGAATGATTTCTTGGAGATCAACTTCAACAAATTAAGAACTAGGGCATCCTAAAGATCATTATTTGCTATAGACATAGGGCTCTAGTACTTCACGATTTGTATGGAAATCAGACGATTGATTGCAGTGATTGTGTTTATCTGATGGATCAAGTGTTTATGAGTAGCAAACATGGACGCCTATGTTCTTCTCACTTGCTGGACCCAGGAGCAGAGAAGCAGTGTTGCATCAGGTACATTAATTTCCAGCTATATATATATATATATATCTTTCACGTACATTACTTCATTATTGTTTTACCTGCGTCTTTTTGCATGAACAACATAGTAATCGGCATTTAGAGTATGTACCCTTTTAGGTTCACTACTCATGATATTGATCAGAGTCTGATCACATTGATAGTAATTTGTGATTGGTAACTCAGTACTCAATTACTTTCAACGTGCATTATTTTCAAGAAGGTTGAATATAATCGGACGTAGTGGCTTCAGGCAATATTAGATTGCTGGGTTATATACAGTAATCAATATTGATGTTGTTACATGCAGGTCAAGGATCTGAACCACAATGGAATGAGACATTTGTTTTCACAGTCATGATTGATTAAGCTTCGAAGCTCAATCCGAAGATAATGGATAAAGATTGTTTCACCAACGATGATTTTGTTGGAGAAGCCACGTGAGTTATCATGTTTGGATTGAGAGATGATATAAGATGAGTTGAGATAATTTATGAATATGAGTGAGGTTTGTGAGTTGAAATTTATGAATAGTAGTGAAATTAGTTGAGATGATCTCTCAATCCAAACCGACACTCAGAAAGAAAAAAAAAAAAAAAAAAGATAATTGCTGCTTTTCATCTTAGATCTTGTCATCTTCAATCACATATGTTGATATGATGCAATTTAAATGATTTTGAATGTCAATTAGTTAAATAATTAACTATTTAAAAACGTATGATTTCAATAAATATAATTTGGATACATTATTTAAATAACTTAATATAATTCCCAACCTTACATTCATGACTTAAATAATATTTCAGCTTATTTGCACTGACTGGATATAGAAATGGTTTCATCTCATCTTTTTTTATCATATTTCATCATTACAACTTTCTCAAATTCTTACACAAACTATAATAAACAATTCAATTTTTTCAAATCACAAAATAATAATAATATTAAAAAATAAAATTCTAACAATATTTTATTCAATTAATCTAAAATCATCTCATATCATCTAATCTTACTATCCAAACGATTATAGTTTACATTATTATTATGTAAATGAAGTTGACCTCTTAGATTTGTCTGCAACATATAGAAAATTTACTGAAAATCAATTTTTTTTATATTTATTTATTTATTATGAATAATGAACCTGCAGAATTCCTTTAGAGGCGTTGTTCATAGAAGGGAGCTTGCCGCCCACTATATACAGAGTTGTCAAGAATGAGGAATATCGACGAGAAATCAGAGTTGGCATGACTTTCACTCCTAAGGTATCGCTTATTAATTGTATGCTTAGAGTATTGTGTACAGTCATTTCAATTTGTTTAAGTAATCTAGTAGAGTTTAATTTGTCAAAAAGAAGAGTACCATACCACTTTATTGGGTAGTAGGCATAGAGTTACATTAGATTTTCAAAATTTTAGTAAAGATTAACTTAATCTATAATATAAATTATAATGAGAAATTTTTTGTCTACACACAGATTTTATAAAAGTAGACTTGCGAACTAATGCGTTTTGATATGGTACATCAAATTATAAAACACTTTTTATTGTGCATGTAAAATAGATCTAATGTAATATATCAAATCATATTGTGTAAGTTTACTTTTGTAAAGTCTTTGTGTATATCTAACATTTCTCTAATAGAAGAATGCTTATCCTTTCTCATGCTTGTGTTGGTAGTGCATGCCTAAGACTCATACTTTTGTTAGCACTTATCAGAGCGGCGGCAGTCGGGGGTGCTGTGCGGAGAAGGCCGTGAACTATGGTGGGGTGATAGAATCGTCAAGAGAAGAGGAAAGCTTGGTGGATGGAAAGAATCATCTTACTAGGATTAACCTTGCCTTCTGTTTTGCATGGTGTGAAGTTAGGCTATTCATGATAAGTTATGTACCTGTTATATACGGGACTAAATAATTATACTAGTTTGAGTTTTGCTATTAACAAGTCAATGGATAAACACATTACTTATCGTGACATTCATTACATTTATAAAAAAAAAAAAAAAAACCAAAATACTATTTATTAATTGTTGTGGCATGCTTTTATAAGCTCCACATCACTGGTGTGTCTTGATGTATAAAAAGAGTTTAACTTCAAACAGGTTATGGTGTAAACACCCTTTTTACACTGTCTAATAAGAAACTGTCACGTCCTAGTTCCATGGAAAAAAATTCTCTCTCTCTCTCTCTCTCTCTCTCTCTCTCTCAAGTTGAAATACACTAGTGAGCTTGTTTACCAAGTTCGTTAATTCACGAAAGAGATATTTAGGGGTTATTTTTGTATCCTTCATTTTAGTTCTTGTTAAGTTTTTGTTTTTGGATTTTTTTCTACTCCACTCGGTTGTGAATGTGGTTGTGTATTTCAGAGAGAGAGAGAGAGTGAGAATCACAGTACGCAGGGAGGGAGGGGGGTGTATTTTACTCGTGTGAGGCAGGTTGTAAATTTTTTTTCATGGAACTACGAGGTGACAATTTATGGTGTAAAAAGGGTGTTTACACTCTACCTGTTTGCTAGCTTCTCTAATATAAAAAATGAGCTTACAAATAGATTCTCTTTATTAGTTTTGATTGAAACATTCAAACAAGGCTCAAGCAAAGATTAGTATTTTCAAGCTAGATTGATGGGTGCCCCGCAGGGTCAGGATTAGGTGTGTTCATCCGGATGCACCCGGGTTTCCAGGTTTCGGACCGGACCGGAAAAAAAAAATCCGATCCGGATGCACACCCCTAGTCAGGATGTCGGGGGTAGATTGGCCCCTAGAGCCGTCCACCCACTGCCCACGATGAAAGAGAGATTGAGAGACCAACAACGTCATTTTATTAAAAAAAAGTTATTATATATATTTATATTAAGACGAGGAGACTGGTGAAAATGATGCCGAGGCCCGCCACCAAGCCCCAGGGTAAACTAAGCTACTCCTCTACTCTAACATTCACAACACGACAATAAAATGGTACATCATCTCGCCCAATTGATTGGACCAGTGGTGAATATATTAACCATCATAAAAACGAATTTTTTTAGAGCATTCAGAAAATGCTTTCTCCTCCGTGTAATCAGGATCCATCATCCAAGTGCTACAAATCTTATATAATGGAAACTAGTTCTCATAATATGATGACCTGATATGGCTATTATAATCAATCACAAGACCATTTGCTTGAATGGAACTAAGAAAGGTTCAACTTTGTAATTGGTCATAGTGGCTTCTCAGCACCAATTATTTTATATCATCACCAATGTTCTCTGCCTTGCTGAAGTTTCTACACCATGTTATAGTCAGAACATGCGTAAGAAAAAAAGTAGAATTTATCACAAGGAGCAAAGTAGGTGTGGACCATAATGCATAATTATACAGCAATTACATAGAAAGCTAGCAGCCCCCTAAGCAATCACTTGATGACGTGGAAACATGCTTCATATACCATTCTCAATATCAGGCAACCAAAGAATATAGAGAAGAACAAGAGAAATGCTTTACACCTGTATCTTTTCATAGAATCATTTTCTTGAGCCTCGCTTTGCTGCAGGAATGGCTAACCCTAGTTCTTTGCATTGTTGTTCATTTGGTTGCAAGCTCCCGGGAATTGCACCAAACACTTTTCGTGATGCTTCAGACCCAGAAGCCACATAATGCACATATGCTGATGCATCCTCCATGTTCTTCCGAAAATTGAAAGACGTAGACATAAAGTTCTTTTGAGGAATATTTGACGGCTTACTAGTAGGAACCTGGTCCAGTTCAGTAACCTTCAGGAACCGTTCTGTGGCTGCCTCCCATGATAGCTCATGCCTCTGTGCATCAGTCAGCTGTGCAGGCTCTTCGGCTAATGCCTTGCATGTGGCTTCAACAAATCCATTGCTGTCATCATAGGTCCAGCAATTGGGGAACTGCTTGAAGAATTCGTTTGAGGGATGATTGGCACAGACAACAATTTTGCCCATAGCCAGTGCTTCAGCTGTAGTGGTACAAACCACATCCGTGGTGCTAGGATTCAGAAACACTTTAAAACTGAAACAGACAAGTAAAAATAATTAATATGAAGCAACACCAGATGGCTAACAATCTCTGCAGAGAAATCTCATGAGGCTCTACGTGTGGGGTGTGGTGGTGCATGGATTCAGAAACACATTATTACTGAAAGAAAACTGGGGAAAAAGGAATCTGATCCAACCACATTGAACATCTCAAAAGGAGAAATCTCATTACACTAGGAATGTACTAGATGAGTCCCTGCAGAGGATAAGGATCACAAGGGAAACATAAAAGAATAATTTGTATGCTAGAGCACACCACATCCATGGCAGAAAACAAAAATGTTGATGGACCACCAGCTACTGGAATTCTGCTTTTGGGTGGGGAGAGATCTTGCCCACTGCACATAGGGATACTCCTAAAACACTTACCAAATACTTTTGATAAGTAAAACACTTACCAAATACTTTGTGGCGCTATGGTAAACAAAAAAAAAATACCTCCACAAAAGGCATGCAACAAATTAAAGCCGTATGAAAGATGATCCCTATATGCATTATGTGGTGTATATGGCAGGAACGGAATGACAGGACATTTGAAGACAAGAAGAGATCGCAGGAGGAGCAGAAAGTTTTTTCCTTTAGAACACTTTGTACTTGGGCCATTGCATTAACTTCAATGGCATGGACCCACATGATTTTCTTGTCTATAATGTGTCTACGTAGCTTAAGGCATTTTTTCTGTTTTAGACCTATGTATATGGCTTTGCCAATTCTTTGATCAATAAAATTTGTTTACTTATAAAAAAAAAAAAAAATACTTTTTAAGATGCTACAATAACCAAAAAAAAAAAAATTTCTTGAAAACAATTATCAAACAGAACCTTACTCATGGAATAGAGGATCAGCATGATCACGCCCAGGGTGAACTCTAACAGCTAGTTCCAGCTTTTTAGCAGCTTCCTGAACTTGATCAGAGTCTTCTCCATTACCATATAAATCAACCTCAATCCCAGCTAGTTCCGTTTGGTGATCATGAAGAAGTTTTAGTAGCTCCTTGTAGCCTTTGTTCCATACCATCTTCCCAATGTAGTAGGCACCTTTAGTGAAGACTTGTTTCCCATTTTGTTGTTGCTCTATCTTTTCCTTGTATATCTCGAGGAACTTGGGATTGACTCCATGAACATTGCAGATGATTGACTTGGGATAATCCTGTGTTGCAGCAGATAATCTAATTACCTGCAATCCCAGCACAAATATCTGGTAAGCAAGCTATTCCTCTGGGAATATAATTACGCATAAAGGTCTCTTCTCCATAATTAGTAATGAATAGTCATTACCATGATCTTGCATTACATCACCACATGCAACCGCACACTTACTACTCTACATGCAGATTTAGGGTAGGTTTGGGACCTCAAACAAAACACAAAATTTTCATCTCATCTCATCTCATCATTACACCTTTTTCAAATCTCCATACAAAATATAATAAACAATTCAACTTTTTTAAATCCCAATACACCTTTTTCAAATCCCAAAACAATAATAATATTAAAACTTAATATTTTAAACTTCAAAACAAAACACAAAATTCTCATCTCACCCCCCAAACCTACCCTTACTCAACAGAGAAAATCCTAAATGCCTCAAAATCCACACACAAAACTTACTTCACCAAAACAGCCACATTTAAATGCCTAAACCGCCCCTGACATCCCAGAAATGCAAAAAAAAGAATGATGCCCTGGAATAGATACTCCATGTCAAGTGCTGCATCAGCAAATTACTACCCTGAAAATTAGATCACCCTCACTCACTGTGCGACACATCACTGTCAATGATGCCAAATAGAATGGTTAATTGGGTAATTAATCCTACCAGGGTCTCTTGTGGCGTGTTGTAGACAATTGTGATGAAGCAGAGTTAGGAATTTAAACCTGCCCTTGGGTAAAGTATTATCTTCTTAACTAATGAGTATGAGGTATGTAAGTTTCCTTTATCGATAAATACTGGATGACCCAAAGGAAAAACCCCATCCTAAGCAGTTGATGCAGGCCCCAACTCATATGGGATAGAAATAAATAACCAAACTCTAACCAAAATGATGTGGCAGCCAGCCACAGCAGGAAGCCAAGAAGCAACAGCAGTCAGCATAAATGCCCCCACTCCAGAGACTATTTCTTGAAACTTCGTGTAGAAAAGTCAAAATTAGGATAATACAGCCCGAGGGTTTTTGTTAGCATATTTTAGCCAAGTATTTAATTTTTTTATGTTAATTGTTTCCTAGATTTAAATAAAGTGGTAGATGGTTACAGGATGAAAGCATTTTTCTGTGATGAGCTTTAGGGTGAAGAAAGCTAGTAGCTTTAACAGGAAGCTGTTATTATTTAAAATGTCATAGCAGCTAGTGAGCTGTACTAGTTAAACCTTCATAGACAGACTGTATGGTTACTTGCTTATGGTTGCCAGAAAAGTATGTTAACCTGTTATCAATTGGTAGTGATGGAATGAACTGAAATTGAATTTGTATGAGCCTACTTGAATAGTCAACTGGTATCCCCTCCCTTCCCCCTCTCTCCTCTTTCTAACTTTTATGTGTTCTCTCTTACTGCAACACCAAGTCCCATATTGGGAATATTAGAAACCCACATAGAGTGGGTAGGTTATAAAGATAGTCATGAGAGCTAAGGCATGGCTACTTACTACTTCCTAGGTGAAACTAGGTTTTATAAGTGATTCTAGGGAAGCTTCAAATTGACTAGTCTTTTCAGGATTATAGCACAGATATGGCTAGCACTTTCCCTGGGTCGTTACATTACTTGCTGATATTTTCAGCTGCTCTTCGTCCCTGTCTTGCAGACATTCTCAGCTATTGGTTCCCTTTCCCTTGCCGAATTCTCAACCGGTCTCCATTCCCTTCTTGCTGAAATGTTCAGCAATCTCACCTCATAAAACATTAAAACCTCCCTAAAGCTTATATTCCTCCTCTAAATCCTACCAACTTCCTTTTTTTTTATAAGTAATAATTTTTATTCAAAGATATAGGCATAAGCCCAAGTACACGGGCCATATACAAAGGAAATACCTACAACTTCCAGAAACAAAAAGAAAACTAACACCAGAAACTAAATCCTACCCACTTCGTTCTTGCACTCTTGCCAACTTCCTAGCTTTTTTCTTTTTGGAAGAGGCTTGAAACCCCAATTTTATTAATTAACCCTCACTTTAAGCAGAGGAAGGCCTTCTACACTATTGAGCTCAGGGGTTGGATCCCAAAACTAAGCTCATAAAAACTAAGTAAAACTATACCCTATTCTAATTACATGTCAATGCTGAAAACTAGGTATTCCTGATAATTGGTGACTTCATAAAAAGTTGGGGGGGTGGGGGGCAGGGACTGCCAGTTCCATTCTTGTGCTCTTGCCAACTTACTAGCTAGACAGCCCCTTAATCCCAGAGTGTATCCAGTAGGAAAGGCCAACTGATATTAGAAAAACCAATCATTATCAATAGCCAGCCCGCCATTATGTAAGATTAGGAAGGTCCACCACCAGAAAGCAAAGAATATACAGCCCCACTCTTGAAAGAAAAAGGATTACAGGGACAAACAAAACCAAGCACCAATATGGGAGCTTTTTCTCATATTCTATAAAAGTTGGATGTGAACTGCATCATCACCTGCAAACTTGATACTTATACCCAATAATAAAACAGCCTTTCCTGTTTCCATATATAGCAGAAATATCACTGCATTCTAAGATATAGAAGATTTAACTAAGAATAGCAATAAACAAACATCATATATAACAAAACAAACCAGACTCAAAAACAACTGATTGCACTATTTCACTAAATGTGGTACGAAGTCAAAATGCCAAAATAAAGTAGACACAGGACATCATTAATATTTAACCATCCAAAAATAGAAACATATTTCATGAAAACCAACTGTTATCTAGAAACATACCTTGTGGCAATAGATACCAACAACCCAGCTATTTATGATTTTGAGAAGAAACGCTTGCATTCCTTTCTTCTCTCTCTTCACATATTCCAAATAGTTAGTGTGAATAATTCCTATAACCATGCGGAATTTAATCTTCCATCGCTTTCCATGATGATACCATGTAAGATGCTCAGGCTCCTCGAGAACAGCAATGTCTGCCTCTTCATCGGGGATGATTTCTGAGATATCTCCAGCTGCAAGAATGCTCCTTTTATCTTTAGAAAACTGCACTACAAGTGATGTCATGGATTATTATCATTCTCTAAAATTGAAAAAAAGGAGGAAAATAACAGAAGAACGTGTTCTTAATAATGTGCCTGATGTTTGTTCTATAAAAAGAACAGAGAACTCTGCACAGAGCAAAAGGCCAATAATTTACCCTAAACACCCATCAAAATTAACTCAATCCCAATAAAGGCTTAGTTATAGCTGAGTTGATATCATGTTTGAATTAGACAGGTAAGTCAGGGGGAACAAAATGGTATAAACCCTTTATAGTTCATGGAGAGCTTGTTTAGATGTAAGATTTTCTTGAAATTTTTTTAACTCAATATAAAAATGCTTAAAGATAGGTTTTTGTTGCGTTGTGAAAGTGCCATGCCCATAGAAAGCATGCTTGGATTGAGGAAGTTTTTGAGAAATATCTTTATTGGAGATTGGAAAAATGGTGTGGTCCACCAAAATGATGTTTGGAGAGAGAAGTTTTTGTAATGCAAATAACTAGATGAAAAAATTTTAAGAGATAAAAAGAAAATTGATTTGTAAAATATTCTTGGATTGAAGATGTCAATTTTTTCAAAAACAAAAATGAGATCTTTTGAGAAATTTCTTGTTGCCATACAAGGCGGAGTCTCCAAAGGATGAGGAAAACGTTTTGCGTGGTAGACAACATCCATACTCAAGTAAATAACTAGATATTAAACTGTCCAATAAAATTTCCCACTTCCAAAAGTGATTAATTTGGTGCAAATGCCTGAATCAGGATTGTACAAAGTTACAGATGTTACTACCCTTCCAGGATAAAAACGTATACTGAAACCAAATGTGAATCCAGTCCTCTCCTCAAGCCACCGACGGACATATTTCTCCTGCTCTGATGGTGAGATGAATGTGATGTTGCTGGGATATACTAATCCTTGATCTTTCAAAGATAACCACGGAATCACCAAGGTGACCTTTCTCTCTCCATCTTTCGAAAGATAGGCTGCACGAAACAGAGGGTTGACAGCAGTTCCAGTCATCCATGGAAGGCTGGCAGTTGTGAAAATTGCTATATGCTGCTTTTTATCCATTAGTTCAACAGTGAAATCTAACCATCTCCCGAGGCTCTCTTACAGCTTATGTCATACCACTTAAAGTTAAGAAGCACACTGTGCAAGAATCACAAATCAATGTCCTTGACTGCACAAGGGATGGAAGTAAATTATCACCCAAACTATCTAGTTGCCACGCAAATTCATAACAAAATTATGAAAGAAGCATCCATTATAAAGAATCGAACTTAACTCAATTAAAAGCATGTTTATATACATATATATATGCATGAATGTCGGATATAGATGTACATATACATAACAAAATATATATATATATATAGATAGATAGAGGAACTACTCTTGGTAATCTTACTGACCTTAAATTACAAAAACATCAAGGTTTATTAGTCAAATATTTTTCTTTTCTTTTTTTGTAAGTAATAAGAAATTTATTAATGCAAGTAGATAGGCATAGCTCAAGTACACAGGAAGTATACAAGCGGAAACACCTAAATACAAGCTATGAAACTAGGAACTAGCAAAGTCTAAAATGGAAATAGTCAAATATTTTTCTTTCAGGAAAGGGGTTATTACAGATGAAGACCTTTCAATAGGTGATGTTGCCAAGCCATATAGGTACTACTCTTGGTAATCTTGCTGATCTTAAACTACAAATCTAACCACCCTCCTCCCCCCCCCCAAAAAAAAAAATAAAAATAAATAAAATAACCCGCCTAACTACTGAAAAATCTGTATAATTTTAGATAATCTAACAGACACATATATATTTAGGTTTCTATTAAAAATCAAAATCTTATAAAAAAAATGAACTTTTCTTAAAAACTAAAAACTTTGGACCTAAAAAACTTTCTTAAAGTCATGACTTGCAATCTTTCTCTATTCTCCATTAAGTTCCTTTTAAGTTCTTCCTTGTTATCATGCGTATAAAAGAGAACAAAGTAAAGTTTGAAGGGTAGTCAAAGTAGAATAGAGAAGTATTACAATTTATTTTCCCTCAAGTCCCCTTTTAACATTTTTTCTTCTTAACCCTAAACATATTAAATTTTGTTTTGTCAAATAGGAAAAACTCTTATCTCTAATTTGTTTATTACCATAAACGTGTGTCATGACACCATCAATCCCTGTATTGATTATATTTTTGTATCTTAAATTATGTTCATAATAATTTTTATATTCTATATAGCACAAATGACTTATCAAAAATATATAGAACAATGAAAAATATATAAAAGAACGATTATAATGATATAAAAAATGTTCTCTAATATTCACAATTCAAACTAAAAGATTAACAAAATCCCAAAATTAAACCAATATAAATCCAATTTATGCGAACTTCTACTCGGAATTTCTCCAATTCAAACTCAAGAACCGAATATTTTTAACAAAATATTCAAAACCGAAAAACAAATCGCATGCGAAAAGGGAAAAATAGGAAGAAAACAAGATTCTTCACAATAACCATGTGTAAGAGAAATTAGGAAACAAAAGAAAGAAACTAATTTCGAACCCCGAATGTTGCAAGCCGTGCAAGAACGATAGCGTTAAGGAATTTAGGATCAGATACAGTCCTAAATACAACTTAAACAGGAAAAAAATTATAAAATAAAAGAGTAAACCAGAGAAGAATCAAGAAACATAGATTTGTACTATAATTAAAACTTGAAAAACAAAAGAAGGCAAAAAACCGTACCTTCAATTATTTCTAGATATATTCAGACAAGGAGAAAGGGAAACGGAGCTGAAAGGAAACTTGGTGGAAAAATAAACTTGGCGCAGGGAGAAAATGAAGGAGCGTTGGAATTTGGAGACGTGAGAAAGGGAAGCTGAATATAGAACGTTGGCATATCTGGTAGTTTCGCACATGATTGGGCGAAGCCTCTCTCTCTCTCTCTCAACAAGCCTCTCTCCTCTCTCTCTCTCTCTCTCTCTCTCTCTCAACAAGCCTCTCTCCTCTCTCTCTCTCTCTCTCTCTCAACAAGTCTCGTCTCGACGTCTTCTGATCTATTGGACAGAACAATTGGATATGGGCCCAGAACATTGATTGAGGGCTTTTTTGTAGTGCTCGACGAAGGATTTGCGTCATTTTCCTTTTGAGCTTGTCCACGTAATGCCCTATAGTCGTACTTTTCACTTTTTTCCGTTTAATAATCTTAATTGATGAATGTTAATTTTTATATAAAAAAAAAAAACTAAATGTACAACTCTTTTTACAATTTTTTAAATAATTATATTAAAAATATATTTTTTTATATAATAATTTATAAAAGTATTATTATTTTATAAAAATATCTTTATTTTTAAAATATAATTATTTGAAAAGTTATAAAAGGAATCGTGGATTTATCATTACTTAATCTTATCATACTTAATCATATTTATGATGTGCCACACGTCAACTGGATATCATTTAAATGGTTGATTATTAAGAAGATACTTGAAATGTGATACACTACCACGTGCGAATGAAGGCGATGGTTCAATGTAGATTGGTATGGAATTTATGATTGTTTGGTTAAATATTGGCATCTCAAAAGAGTGTTGAGATGAGAATGAGTTGATCTCAACTTATCTCATTTCATCTCATATAGGTTATATTTGGGTAGTGTGAAGATTTCAAATTATCTGTTAATAGAAGTAAAAAAATAGTAAAAAAATAATAATAAAATATTAAATAGTTGTAAATAGTAGTAAAAATTAATAAAAAGTATGTGGAAAATAATGATAAAATATTGAATAGTAGTTTACTATTCAAATATAACCACAATTTTTTCAAAATTTTAAATAAAATATAATAAATATTTCTAATAATATTTTATTTAATTTTTAACTTTCATCTCATCTCATCTCTTAATAAAGTAGAACCTGAAACTAATTACATAAAAATTCTTACAAGGACAAACAATGATCATTTATAAAGAACAAAAGCCAAGGACAGAAGAAATAATTTTCATTAAAGTTAAGATTAAATATTTTGCCCATTCTATACAAGAGAGATTCCGCTTTGAATTATATATCTCTCTATTAGATAAAATAATAATAAAATATTATTAATTTATTAATTTTTATTTAATTTATTTTTTCATATTTTGCAATTGAGATCCATTGTAAATTGTATCAACGCAAGCAACTATATATAAATAATAATTAGAAGTGCAAATTTTATGTAGCAACAAAATATGAGTGAAATTAATATAAATTATTCAATTGAGATGAGATGACTTGACATAAACTGATAAAAGTTTAAAATTGAATAAAATATTATTAGAATTTTTTTTTTAATATTATTTTTGTTTTGGAATTTGAAAATGTTGAATTGTTTATTTTATTTTGTGTGAAAATTTTAAAAAATTGTAATGATTAGATGAGATAAGATGAGTTGTGAAATATTATGAAAACAGATAAGACCTAATAAAGTATGAAATATGGAAAACTCTACTTGAAGGCAATTTCGCGCACCAATCGTGCAACAAAGATGACATGGAATGCAACCGGATTAATAAAACAGTGTGTGTTAAAGAAGCGGGTGACAAAATTCTATAGGAAAACTCTACTTGAAGGCAGTTTCGAGCATCAACCTCTCAAGGCGGTTTCGCGCATCAACCTCTCAAGCTCAAACTCCTAAGGCCTTCTCGATCCTCGTCATCAAGAATATTCGTCGACCCCATCATCAAGATGTCGGTGGACAGATCAAGAGGTGGGGCCAATTCAGAAAGTCTCATGTGTCTGTTCCATGCAGCAGTCACTGCCTCAAACTCTGTCTACAACACCCGACAGTGCAGGGTCATGTTGTTAGGGTTCCAGCATAAGAGACGAAAATTACAAGGGAGATGAAAACAGAGATCTGAACTAGAGTGGGATTATGCGAAGTAAAGTAGAACCTAAGTAGTTTGAAGAAGAAACGATGTCGTATCAAGAGTTGAAAGCAGATGTGGAAGATCAAGAAAACAGGAAGTAGAGTCTGTTGCTGGTTAGACACTATTTAATGTTAGTGGTGCTACGCACAATTTAGTATAGTGGTGTTGCGCACCATTTTTATTTAAGTTGTTATGTGGTTGAGTCTGAGTTGAATACGTAGTGTTTTATATAAAACAGTGCGTATGGTCAATGATTTTACTTTAGTGTGGTACATGTCAATTTATAGTTTTTTACCCAGTCTGTTACAAGGAGTATGTCGTCTTTAAGGAAAGAGTGAGGTGCAGAGGAGATTATTCTGGAATTTGCTAGTTGAATATTGTCAGGAGGTTGGAAATCCTTAGAAGATTTCCTTATCTAATATACGTATGGCCATCTGAGGCATTCCTTAAAAAATTTATATTCATTCTCATTTCCTTTCCTGCAACATCCCAACCGTAATTACTTCATTCCCTATTTAGTATTTACATCCAATCATCACAACAGGGTCCTAATAGTGGTATCAGCACACACCAATCCTATGGCAGAAAATACCAGATCCAGGCTTCAACAACAAGAAAATATCCAGCAACAGTTACATGAAGTCCAACAACAACATGACCAGCAACAACAAACTATGCAAAATTTGAAAAATAATGTAGACACCCTAAATGATATGATGTGCACAATCATCCAGCAACATCAACAGAATCATCAGCAACACTAGCATAACCAGCAGTAGTTTCATGAGCATCAGCAGCAATATGAGGACCAAGAAGCACTAGATCTGAGAAGAGCTAACTTCAGGGAGGTGAAATTGGAGTTTCCTCATTTTCAAGGAGAGAACCCAGCGGCTTGGATCTTCAAGGTCAATCAGTACTTCGAATTCCATCAAACTCTTATGCCTCATCACATGCTCATGGCTTCATACCACATGCACGAGAAAGATCTTGTGTGGTACCAAGAGTCTTTTGAGGTGGGGCGATTTCCATGACTGGGAGGCCTTCACCAGGTCCATGATCTTTTGTTTTGAGCCGACGACCTACAACAATCTCATGGAAGTGTTAACGAGGTTGAAACAAACCAGTACCCTCTCAGCTTACAAAGCACAATTTGAAGCCCTTTCCAATCATTTGAGAGGACTTTCCGAAGAGCATAAACTAAGTTGTTTCATCAGTGGACTGAAAGATGAAATCCGTATTCCCATTAAAATGTTCAACCTTGTAAATAAGAATGCAACATATGGTTTAGCAAGAATTCAAAAGGAATACCTCTTAAGTGCAAGAAAATCCAACAATCACACAGCAGAAAAGAGTGGTGAAATATTAGGGGGGTTTTCCCGAGTCTTACTCGGGTAACAGCACCAGTAGATAGAATGAACCTACAGGTAATACTAAACCAGTATCCTCAACCCAAATAGATGAGAAACACAAGAAATGGTTGTGTACCACTGTTATGAGAAGTATAGTCTGGCCCATAACTGCAAAAAACCAAGGATTTACTTCCTACAAGCTGATGAAGAAAAAGTAGTGACGGAAGGGGACAGCCTTACAGAGTATAAGGTAGAAATGGCTGAGGATAACAAGGTTGAAGATAACGTGGAGAAGCCTGAAATTTCACTAGCTGCGATGGCTGGAACTCCTACAGTCAGTACAATGAGGCTGGTGGGCAACATTAAAAGGGACAAATTAGTGATTTTAGTGGATTCGGGCAGCTCACATAATTTCATAGATTACACTTTGGTTCCTAAATTGAAGTTGGTAGTGGACCCTTTGATTGCTTTAAAAGTCAAGGTAGCGAATGATCAATGCTTAAGGAGTGTGGGAGTGTGCAATGCAGTAAATTTGAAGGTGCAACATACTTTGTTTAAACCCTTCATTTATTTACTTGATCTTACTGGTTATGATGTGGTGTTATGAGTCAATAGCTAGAGATTGGGACCTATAACCTAGGATTTTTTCCAAATTGTTAATGAGTTTTGCACATGAGGGGCAAATGGTAGAGTTGAAGGGGCTGAAATTAAAACCATCGGTAGTGGAAGATGGTCATAAGTTGCTCAAGACTACTATGGCTAAGGGCAAGAGAATTTGCTGCAAATTGTTGGCCAATAAGAGAAAGCTCTAAATCTGAGAGATGTGGGGGATGACTTTACTAAATTCTGAATGAATTTGTAGATTTATTTTTATAAAATTTATTTATAAGTATTTTTGTATTTATAATTTTACTTACATAATCATCCGTGCTACTATGCCAACTACTAAAAATGATAAACAGATTGTCAAGAGCCTGATGACATATGACACTGGTTTCCAAATTAAAAAAACATGGGTTCTATATCCCACCCCTTTTATAAAAATAAAAAAAAATAAATGATAAACAAATTAATCATTAGTTACACTTAATCTTTATCTTGTTTCTAAAAAGAAATGTGTTTGGTTATTAGTGGACTTATCATCATCCTTGATTGGAATATAATGAAGCATATATAAAGCAGAACATGCATTGACCTATTCTCATATTGATTTTAATTTTTAACAACACCTAATGGACTCAATTTCAAATATATGTAGGACAAATAATGTAATTGGTAATTGCTTGACAGTAATTTTACTTTCATATTATCTATTCCTCGAAATTATGTTGACATTTTAAGGAAGAAAGCAGAAGGCAAAAGGTATTAGTACTAGTAGCTCATTTTGTTTTTGCAGAGAAAGAGTACTGTGCAAGCAAATGACTTGGGCAAACATATTCTTAAAACTAAATTTATTTATATTTTATAGTATTGAGTATGAGATTAATTAGTTGTGTTATAATAATATATAGATATGATCAACAAACACACAGCAGAAAAGAGTTGTGAAATAGTAGGGGTTTTTCCCGAGAGTCTTACTCAGGTAACAACAGCCGTAGATGGAATGGACTTACAAGTAATACGAAACCAGTATCATCAACCCAAATGGATGAGAAATGCAAGAAAGGGATGTGCTACCATTGTGATTAGAAGTATAGCCCAGCCCATAAATGCAGAAAACCAAGGATTTACTTCCTACAAGCTGAAGAAGAAGAGTAGTGGAGGAAGGGAACAACTTTACAGAGTATAAGGTGGAAATGGCTGATGATAACAAGGTTGAAGATAACGAGGAGGAGCCTGAAATTTCACTAGCTGCGATGGCTGGAACTCCTACACTCAATACAATGAGGCTGTGGGCAACATTAAAGGGGAGAAATTACTGATTTTAGTGGATTCGGGCAGCTCACATAATTTCATAGATTCCGCTTTGGTTCCTAAATTGAAGTTGGTAGTGGACCCTTCGATTGTGTTAAAAGTTAAGATAGCGAATGATTAATGCTTGAGGAGTGGGGGAGTGTGCAATGCAGTAAATTTGAAGGTGCAACGTACTTTGTTTAAACCCTTCATTTATTTACTTGATCTTATTGTTTATGATGTGGTGTTAGGAGTTCAATAGCTATAGATTGAGAACTATAATGTGAGATCTTTTCCAAATTGTTAATGAGTTTTGCACATGGGGGGAAAATGGTAGAGTTGAAGGGGTTGAAATTAAAACCATCGGTAATGGAAGATGGTTACAAGTTGCTCAAGGTTACCATAGCTAAGGGCAAGGAAATTTTACTGCAAATTGTTGGCCAAGAAGAGAAAGTTCAAAATCCGAGAGATGTGGGGATGACTTTACTAAATTCTTGGATGAATTTGTAGATTTATTTTTATAAAATTTCTTTATAAATATTTTTTATTTATAATTTTACTTACATAATCATCCGTACTATTATGTCAACTACTAAAAATGATAACAGATTGTCAAGAGCCTGATGACATATGACACTGGTTTCCAAATTAAAAAAAACATGGGTTCTATATCCCCACCCCTTTAATAAAAATAAATAAATGATAAACAAATTAATCATTAGATGCACTTAATTTTTATCTTGTTTCTAAAAAGAAATGTGTTTGGTTATCAGTGGACTTATCATTATCCTTGATTGGAATATAATGAAGCATATATAAAGCGGAACATGCATTGACCTATTCTCATATTGATTTCAATTTTCAACAACACATAATGGACTCAATTTCAAATATATGTAGGACAAAGAAGGTAATTGGTAATTGTTTGACAGTAATTTTACTTTCATATTATCTTTTCCTCTAAATTATGTTGACATTTTGAAGAAGAAAGCAAAAGGCAAGAGGTACTAGTACTAGTAGCTCATTTTGTTTTTGCAGAGAAAGAGTATTGTGCAAGCAAATGACTTGGACAAACATAACCTTAAAACTAAATTTATTTATATTTTATAGTATTGGGTATGAGATTAATATTTGTGTTATACTAATATATAGATATGATCAATAAACATATAGCAGAAAAGAGTGATGAAATAGAAAGGGGTTTTTCTCGAGGGTCTTACTTGGGTAACAACAGCAGTAGATGGAATGGACCTACAGGTAATACTAAACCAATATCCTCAACCCAAATGGATAAGAAACGGAAGAAAGGGTTGTACTACCACTGTAAAGAGAAGTATAGCCCAGCCCATAACTACAGAAAACCAAGGATTTACGTCTTACGAGCTGATGAAGAAGAAGTAATGGAGGAAGGGGACAAACTTACAGAGTATAAGGTGGAAATGGCTGAGGATAACAAGGTTGAAGATAACGTGGAGGAGCTTGGAATTTCACTAGCTGCGATGGCTAGAACTCCTACAGTTAGTACAATGAGGCTGGTGGGCAGCATTAAAGGGCAGAAATTGATGATTTTAGTGGATTTGGGCAACTCACATAATTTCATAGATTCCCATTTGGTTACTAAATTGAAGTTGGTAGTGGACCATTCAATTGCTTTAAAAGTCAAGGTAGCGAATGATTAATGCTTGATGAGTGGGGGAGTGTGCAATGCAGTAAATTTGAATGTGCAACGTATTTTGTTTAAACCCTTCATTTATTTACTTGATCTTATTGTTTATGATGTGGTGTTAGGAGTTCAATAGCTAGAGACATTGGGACTTATAGCCTAGAATTTTTTTCAAATTGTTAATGAGTTTTGCACATGGGTGGAAAATGATAGTGTTGAAGGGGTTGAAATTAAAACCATTGGTAATGGAGGATGGTCATAAGTTGCTCAAGGTTAATATGGCTAAGGGCAAGGGAATTTTACTGCAAATTGTTGGCCAAGAAGAGAAAGCTCTAAATCCGAGAGATGTGAGGGATGACTTTACTAAATTTTTGGATGAATTTGAAGGGGTGTTCAATGAACCTAAGGGGTTGCCCTCACCCCGTGCACATGACAAACAAATTTTCCTCAAAAAATGCACTCAAACCATTGCCAATATGCCATACCAATACCCCTATTATCAGAAAATAGAGATAGAAAAAATCGTTGCTGAGTTACTCAAATCTGGTGTGGTGAGGTTGAGTACTAGTTTTTTTTTCGGCACCTGTTTTAATAGTTCGTAAGGCTGACGGAAGTTGGAGGTTGTGTGTTGACAATCGGACTTTAAATAAGAAGACAGGGAAGGTGAAATTCCTCATTCTAATAATCAATGAATTATTGGATGAATTGTTTGGCTTGTTTGTTTTTTCTAAACTAGATTTGAGATCCAGTTATCACCAAGTCAGGATTGTAACTAATGACATCCCTAAAATTGTTTGTCATTATGAGTTCTTGATAATGTCATTTAGCCTAACTAATGTCTCGGCCACCTTCCAAGGGTTGATGAATGACGTATTTAATCCTTTTATAAGAAAATTTATGTTAGTAAGTCAAAGGGGGAACGTTAGGAGAATCTAAAACAAGTTTAAATCAAACGGCGTCGTTGCGATCATCGCGTCTTCTTTCTCGCGTCTCAATTCTCATCTTCACTCTCTCTCTCTCTTTGCTGCAACTCTCTCTCTCTCTAGTCTCTACTCTCTCATATGAAACTCGATCTGAGAACCGACCGTGAACCGTCACAAAAATGAAGCATCGACCGGTGTCGACGTTTCTCCTCCCCATCGACCGGTTTTGGCCCCCCAAAATTTAAGCATTGGTCGACATCGATTTTGCCCAAAAACCACGCCGAATAGGTCGGTTTTCACCCTTAATATTGCTGTCCAAACGAACCTTAATCTAAACATCAAAAGTGATTAACTACTTTTTTTTCTCATATGAGAGAGACTAACTTGTAATGTATAGCTTTCAAATTGTCAGGCCTACAAGTATCCAATTCAAGTACTATGTTAGTTCTTCAGCCATTCTCTCACTCACTATTTGATTTGATAATGAACAATAGTTCTCCATAGAGTATCGACCAAAGGTTAGAGGAAGAGATTTGGGATGAGATGTAAGAGAGATGAAGGGATCTGAAGACTGAAAGGCCTGCATTGAGAAATGGAGATGAAGCTGAGGGTCTTCTTCTTCTTTCTATTCTCTTCGTCTTTTTCTTATCTTTTTTTTATTATTATTTTTAAATAGCATAAGCAATTGGTACGTGGTGCACCAAAATACCTGTACCTAGAAGAACTTAATAATATATTTATTTTTACCTCTTCCAATATAGACCATTTTAAAAGATTGTTAATCAAATTTTAGTTTGCATTTTCATTTAATTAAGTTAATGAGAATGCTATATTATCTAAATAAAAAATAATATTTCATAGAGTGCAAAAATACCAAGCAATTCATTTAAAAAATTAAATAAACACAAGATTTATATAAAAATAATGGTGGATCATACTCTTTTTAAAAATAATTATACACACTTTCATACTCCACAACATTTAAAAATAATTATACACACTTTCATACTCCACAATAGTATCTAGCATCATTATTGTTTTCAGATAATGTGAAATATAGTTCTAATTTTAAAAAATATTGTCAAAGGAAAAAATATCTATACAGCTATCAAATATCTATCTGGGATGTGTCAACTAAACTCCAATTACAAAAACAGGTTAGATGCTTCTCAGCAAGAAAATAAACTTGCATATTATGCTCAGAAACATGAATGTTATCTCATAGATCTCTTCCCCTATGAAAGAGGAAAAATCTCTGAAGTCTGACATGTGAGTAGTTTCATGATTCATCACAGCAAATACATAGGAACGAAACCCAAACAAAAGATTTTTCTTCTTAAACAAACAGGACCAAATAATCAAGGAATTCTAAACTCCCAACTGATTTATAAGCTTCAACCATAAGTCAAACTGTTTTTAAGAGTAACAGCTCTCATAAATGATCTTATATTCAGCACATGTAGAGCTCAGAATAGCGTATAAATCTCCCAGAAAACTGGGCATACAATCATTGAGCCAAAATAGAAAGATCTACGGGGATGCGAAAAATAAATTAAAAAAAGAATTAAAAGAATGATAGAGATCAGAGTGTGCTATTAGGGTTTATCGGTCACGGTTTAATCAGAAACACGGACCAAAATTTTCTCATCATATCTCCCGAATTTGCATCCATCACTGGCAAAAGAAAACAGAGAAAATAACAAAAGCATTCAAATCCAAAAAAGATTAAAGGAAAGAGAAAGAAACAAAGGAAATTTGAGAGAGAATGGCTGGGACGAAAAAAATCATCAGAGACTTAAATACAAGTAATCAAGAAACGAATCTATCATTTTGTTGCAGTTTTTCGCTCATCATCTGATCTCACTTCGTCCCCTAAGATATCCATTGCAACAACAACAATAACAACAGCATCAAAAAGAAATAAACAAGAAAAGAGGACTGGATGAAAAGGATGATTCCAGGGTACACAAAAGGGAAAGAGGGAAGAGTAGGTGACGAGTTGGACGGTTTCAGTGCAAATTTATAGGATGCGAGAGGCGTTGCCCTAGATAGAGGTTTACTCATCCTTCAATTTACACCGTCGGATTATCGGATCAAGGAGAAAGCTATTTCGTACTTTTTGGTTTATAATTTACAAGCCCGTAACCCGGTCGATGCGGACATTATTATGTACGAGGGAGATAGATATAGAGAGAGATTGGATTTTATAATAGAGAAATTCGAAATTATTTATAGAACGTTTTATTTGATAAAAAAATATAACTATTAAAATAGTATATTTGTGTGGAATTTTGAATTAATTTATATATTTATATATAAGAAATGAAATTAAATTTAAAAATTATAACAGTTTATAATAAAATATTATTTTTAAAATAATTACCACTCTATAAATATAACACTTTAAGTTTAATAGGTAGAATGCCTACTATTATAGATAGAATTCCACATGGCAATCATATAACTCTACTTAAAATACAAAACAATATAAATGTTGAATTAGTACTTTTGGGTGGAGTCTTGAATCAATTTATA
The DNA here is from genome assembly GCF_001411555.2 of Juglans regia. Lineage (NCBI taxonomy): Eukaryota > Viridiplantae > Streptophyta > Magnoliopsida > Fagales > Juglandaceae > Juglans > Juglans regia. The sequence continues at coordinate 6,593,679 of NC_049907.1, forward strand.
TTTTTCTATGTAAGAAAAGAAATAAAACTTAAAAATTACAATGATTCATAATAAAATATTACTTTTAAAAAGTTTACCGTTTCATAAATATAACACTTCAAATTTAATTGATAAAATACTTATTTTTATAGGTAGAATGTCATGTTATAATTATATAACTCCACTTTTATATATAGTAATAGATACGGGGAGAAGTGAGCGTGGGCTTTCAATATTGGGGCCATGATTGGACTGAATATCTATATTTAGATGTTGAGATTAGTCGAGTTGAGTTGTGAATAATAATTTTTTATAGATTTTATTGAAATGAATTTAACTTTTTTAATTGAAATGAATTTAATTTTATAGGTTGAAATGAGCTTAACTTTTTCATAAAAAGTTCAAAAAATAGTAGATCTCACTAATAATTAATTTAAGATGAGTTGAATTTATTTCAACAATTAAATACAACTTAAATGTGTCGATCCATGTTTTCGAAATGGCCCATCAAAGGCTAGGAAAATAGGATTTTAGCTCATTAAACGTGAATTTCTCCTTCTAATAGTATTCTCAATGATATTTTTTTTTATCTTATTTATTAAAATATATCATCAAAATACATCATCAAAATTTATTTTTTCTATTTTACATACTAACTTTTATAATATATCATACATTAATTTATTTATTTGTTCTCAATATCATTTAAATATTATATATTTTTAATATTTTGTGGAAGAAAAAGTACAAGAAGAGAGGGAAAATATATATTTTCAACACTGTAAAAAACTATTTTTTAATCTCCAAAGCAAGGTGCTTTAATTGGATAAATAATTAGGCATTACAATACTTTTCCTTCGATCCTAAAAGAATTATTTACATAGGCTCATCTTCAACCCACATCGTTTCACCCGACATTGATTTAGCAAGTTTTGTTAGCATATGGGCATTAATTCCCTCAAGGCTATTTGATCCTCCTGAATAAAAGTGAATTCCTTTCACCCGAATTTGTTAACAACTGCCTTAAGTATTTAAACTTGTTTTCAAATAAAAGTGAATTCCTTCTAAACCAAATCATCACCATTGTATGAGCTACCAATTCAATATATTCTCTATTTAATTTGTCATTAATCCCTTTCATAGTTTCAAGAAATGTAACTCCTGGACCATTTTTTAACTGGGCTATTTATTCCAGCCCAGACATCATTTGATGTAGGGCAACTCCATAGTGCATGAATTGTAGATTCTATCTCCCTCTCACAAAGTGGGCACAAATATGTAAAATTATCACTATAACTAATTTTAAAAACGCTTTAAGGGCACATTTATCAAACAATAAAAAGTTTTTTTTATAGTTATTGAGAAATAATCTCACATTGCATGTGGATAAGAGCTTGAACATGTTTATAAAGAATGAACAATTATCTTTTGTAGAACCAGTATTATGAGATGAGTTAAGCCCATGAATTTATTCAATAGTAAAACTAATTTTTAGTAAAGTTTTACAATTCAAAACGCTGCCATGAAAATCTTTATTTCCTCTTGCAATCTCAAAAAATCATAAAAATAAGAATAAAAACAAAAATCAAGTTTTAAACGTTACAAATTGTCAATGTACTCAATTTATATTGCTCCCAAACACTATCGTCTTTGCTACGAGCAACAGTTATTTTGTAATTTTTTTTTTTTTTTTTTTGTATTTTGTCTAATTGTTTGAAAGCTTAAGGTATAATCGACTTAGGGATGTTCATTGTTCAATTCTCCCAACTTGCTTTTTGAAATCTACTGTTAATTTTCTTTGTCAAGTGGTTTTTATCTATGAAAAATTCTATATATCATCTCCACAACACACACCATACATAATATTATTTTTTTTCTTTTACTAAATGTTTGGTGCGACGCCCCCAAATTCCTCTTGGAATTGGACGGATATTTTGAAACGTCGAGAAATACAACACAAAGTTACCTGCTCATGTTCATGATATATAAGATGCAATATTTCAAACATATATCTAGCATTATGCAATATTCGTAGTAGATAATTTTTTTCTTTAGCAATAATGTGCACCAAACTCAAAATATCTCAAATACTTAAAACATACTTATATATAAAGACATACTAAATATCAGAGATCACAACATTAATCCAAAATGGTGGTGATCATAAGTGTGCTGGAGATTCAACTCCATAAGTATAAGTAGTAATTGAGTTAACTACTATACTATCATTGACGTCGTACCGTTGCTTAGTCGACTGTGTCTAGTTGATTCTTTCCTAGTTCTCCTTCAAATCCTGTAACAAAATATACTATTCGGAGGGAAAATGATAGTTGAGACTACCACAGTGAGATTTGATTACAAATCTCAGCAACTTAACAAAAAACGTTCACACCGATTAATGATGCATGCATGTCAATAAAATCATGAATGCATTATCAAAGTCATAAGTAATCATAGCATAACTTGACATACAACATAACATAACTGATATAACTTAAACTGAAACATGAATTGAAACTTAACTTGACATAGCATAAACGTGAACTTGAAATGTAATATGGACTTGAAACATGACATACCATGAACGTGAATATAACATGAACTTGGACTTAAAACATAGCATGCACATGAATATTACATAACATGAACGTGAACTTGAACATAATATGAATTTGGAATCTTTTTCATTTAACTCGATAAATGTGAACATGTGGGTGCTACATGGGTCACCTAGAGTCATGTGTGCCTACTGATTACCACATCACAACACAAGTACCTGCACCAGCTGTGAGTGCATTAATATATAATCCACAATTGTTGTGGCCCCATGTATTCTACGTGTTACAATTGCTGTGTTTTACTTAGTGTATGTATCACAATTGTTGTGACCCCATACTTCATGCTCTACAGTTGTTGTGGCCTCATGAACTGTTTAAATGAAATTTGGCTCCATCGGTGTTAGTGTCTGGCGTGCTCTGGTGACCAACTAGTTATGCCTCATTTGCAACCTGTTGACTGTATTTTTTCAATCCAGGAAATTTTACATCTATTCAGACACTTCAGCATGAACAAAATAGTTTCATTATGATATTTTTCCATCTTAGCACTTAGGAGCATGATTAACATGAATAACTTGACATGATTTTTCTCGAAATACACAAACTGTATTTGAAACAAAACGTGACTTTAATACGAAATGACAGAAACCGTAACGTAACACAACATGAATTGAACGTAACTCATAAGACATGACTTATTTGAGATAGAAACATTTTATAACATGACATAATATATAACAAATAATATTTCGGAACATGACATAACATGTAACAAACAACATACTTAACATAACATACTTGAAATAATGAATATTACATTACATAACATACATGACATTCAGTTTCTTCTTGACATTGTCTTGATAAATTTTACCGTAAAAATGAATAATACTCACTAAATAAGTTTTCAAGAAAAACTCTTCTTTCGTAGACAGAACTTCAAGATTCCTAAAAAAGATTGGAGAGTCACATCGGTCCACTTAAGTACCAATCTCCTAGGCAGAACTTCCATAGATTGCACGTATCCACACTACTTGCAATATATAACAATACATGACATAATATCTTGTGTAACAAATGAATAATTCGTGATAGAATATCTTGTGTAACAGATGAAACAATAGAATAAATTCTATGTAACATATAAATATGTAATGACTTGACATGACACATATGATAACATACAAATATTGTAGTTCTTTTACTTATCACACATACACAGTAAACTGCTAGTACGTTCAAAGCTAATATATCTTGGTTTTCACGTTTCTAGAAAAAACTTAAGCGCGACCATGATGAACTGAAAGTAATGATTTTTAAAATTTATAACTTAATCACTAACAATTAGAAATATGGAAAAATATCAATTTAGAGTAAAATTACCATTTTACCATCTACATATGAAAAAATGATCATTTTACTCATAACTTAAGGATTTTGTATCGTAACTCCAAAAACCACAAAAATTTACATATTTCATGTAAATTTTGTTTTAAACTCAAATATCAATTTAGAAAAATTTAAAACTAAACACAACCACTAAAACTATATAGAGGCCAAAACTTACACATGTTATTTCTCTTAATTTTTGTTGTAATTTTTTCAAATTTTAAAATTCATGATTAAACTAAAATTTTTCTCCTCATAATATATTCCTCAGAATAATCATATTTTGAATCATGAACAAAAGTCATCAAAATCACTAAAACCATACTTGAACTTTTCAGTTTTTCTTCTAAGTTCGAAAACATATTTTTATTTCTAACTTGCTTAGATCAACCTCTTGATCCATGACTTAAAAATTTGTGATATTCAAACTAAAATATCACATGGTTTAAAAATGTGTCCTAAAACAGGAATAAACTTTAAATTCAAGATCACATGGTTAAAAATCAACCAAAACATAAATTTAGCCAATAACATCATCACTTGGCCTATCTGAATATCTCCTTGCATAAAATTTTATATCTTTGGAACTAACATCAAATATATTCAAAAAAATATTCTAACATGTATATAAGAGACTTAGGATCCTCAAATAAAAATATCAAAGTCATTGGAATAAGATTAGACCATAAAAGGTTTAAACTTTCTCAAAAAAGAAACTATCTTTCCTCTTCTAGATTTGAAGTTTCTAAATCTAGGAAAGTCTTTCACCAATATTTTTAATCATGCAACAAATCCTCAACCAATACACCCATGTTAACAATAATCCATAAAAATTTTGGACCAAAATCTATCCATTAGCTTGGTCAAAAACTCTAAAATATAACATACTCTAAAATGACCTTTATGGGGTTTAAAAAACTTTTGATCAATAAAAAGATCTCTAAATAGAACAAATAAGGTATTCAAATAAACTAGACTAAAAAAGAATCAACTTGCATGAAGGCAAGTTTGTGAGAAAATACTTAAAAAAAACTTTTAATCAGGCATACAAAAGAGCTCAGAAAAACTGCCTGAGAGTATCTTTTGTGTTCTAACATAGCCAAATGTAAATGAGAGATAATTTTTGTTCGAAGGGGCTGGAGAGCTTTTTATACAAGTTATGAAAGATGATAAGTTTGGAATGAAGTTTGTGTGTTGATATTTTCTTCCAATAAAATATACAAAAATCAGCTCAAGATATATTTTTCTAGGTGGAGTGTAAAATTGAAGGAGTGAGGTGACCCTTTAGCCATTCATTTCAAGAACCTTCTAGGTCCTCTTAAGCAAATCTGATCAGCAATGTGTAGGGTGAAATATCTTAATCAAAATCAATGCTAAGGTGGCCAAATTCGTGGGCCTTAATGGGCCTAAATCGAATGTGCCTCAATTTTGGATTTTAAGAGGGTTTTGGTTGCTATCAAGCCCAAATTAGATTTCTCTTGGTCCAATCAAATATAAAAAGTTAACAAGATTGGATAATGATGTTTTAACAAATTTAAAAGATTAATAGCATGTGGAAGTAATTTAATCAAGCGATTAAACACAATTCTAGAAACTGATTCATTAAAGTTTTGGAGGTCAACTTTATGATTTGGATAAAACTGTTTATGATTTCAGTTTCCACCATGCTTTTGAGTTCTCAGTTGGATTCCAACCATTTATGATTTACTAGGGTGGAAATCCTCTTCGGTTTAGCATAATTTGATTAGTCGGATGGAATAGGATTTGCTTAGGTGGCAATGTCTCACACCTTGATTCCATCTGTCAAATGTTCCACATGATGCTAAGTGTTTAATGAAGAGCATGCTCTTGCATTTCTTAAAGTTCAGAGAGACTTGAGGTCTAGTTATTTAACGTTGTAAATATTCATTATGTTGATGAGAGCCACCTCAATAGGGAGTTTTAAAGTTGAATGTTGATGGCGCCATCTTTAGTGACCAAAAAACAACAGGTGTTAGTATGATACTAAGAGATGAAGAGGGAAGTGTGCATATTGCTACAAGTAAAAATGAAAAGGAGGGATCTTGTCCATAGGAGATTAAGGTTTGAGCAATATTTAGAGATCTACAATTATGTTTGAATATGGACATTTATGATCTAATAGTGGAGAGTGATTTATTATTAATTGTAAAACAGATACAAGAGGAAGAAGATTTATGATCCCTATTGGGAAATCTTATAAAGGAAACTCAAGAACTGATGAAGAGATTCAGGAATTGCAAGGTTAAACGTGTCAGTCGGTTAGGCAATGAAGCTGCACATAAATTAACAAAATATGCTTGGAATGTGGATGACATTTGTTTTGAGTGTGAGTCTTTTTTAGATGTAATTTCTCATATCATCTGGGTTGAAAAACGTTTGTAATCTTATTTTCAATAAATAAATGAAATTTGTTATTAAAAAAAAAAATTTGGGATGCCCATTACCCTAACCATCTTGTAGGTGTCACGGGCGAATTTATGTTACCTTTAAATCCAATCGATGTGTTATTTTATCTCAACATTTAGGACTCGTTTGAATACAGAGGTGGTATAATTATCTCATTTTGTTTTATCTCATTTTACTATCAAAACAATCTTTAGGCTTCGTTTGGATTCCAAACTCATCTCAACTCATCATTATAATTTTTTCAAATCTCAATATAAAATATAATAAACAATTCAACTTTTTCAAATCTCAAAATAATAATAATATTAAAAAATAATATTCTAACAATATTTTATTATCTCAATTCAACTCACTTTAACATCCAAACACAATCTTAAACGAGACTAATAGTTATACTGATCTATGTCAAAAGAACCCAAGAACCCGAGTCCAAACTCGGAATAGACACATTCCCGATCCGACTTGTCCATTCCTGTGCCTGGTCACTTCTATTCCCATTACTGTCGTTAACCTCTGTTTTCACTTTTCCGGATGCATGAGAAACAGCGGGTAGTGACTGTCCTCTGAATGAAAATGAAAACAGAATCTTCGTAAGGTACCCCAGTCTTAAAAAATTGCTAACAGAGCCCGTCCATTTATCGAAAGCAGACAATCTTAGAACTGCATCCTATAGAGAACTCCTTCCCTGCTCAGAGATCTCCCACGACAAACTCAAAAGAAAAAATTCACTCTTAAACGCCCCCCACCATTTCCAGAGAAGGAGATACAGAGAAGATGGTTAAGAAGAGAGTTTTGGTGGTGGGAGGCACGGGATACTTGGGACAACACCTATTGCAAGGCTTTTCAGAGATCCAAGGTGACCCATTTGATCTGGCATTCACGTACCACTCAAATCTCCCTCAGGCTTTGCTTGATGCCCTTCCTTATTTGCTCGCTTTCCATGTTGATCTCAAAACCGGACAAGGGTTTGAAGCCATTTCACAAACATTTGGCCAGGTCTGTTTTCACCCAGAATAACAAATTGTAATTTTGATTGGTGAATTTGCTAAGCAGAATCTATATGTTAAAAGAAAAGAATAAAAATATCTCTGGGCTTTGAACGATTGATTAAATTCGATTGCTGCATTTTGTGTTCGAAAGGGCCCGTGAAAAGAAAAACACTCTTAAGTTCCTGTAACTGCGAACTGTATTATGGGTTCTATCGATTTATACTTTTCTTCTTCCCCATCAGAAGCTGCTTGGAAACTAGGATAAGGTCCTTGAATTTATAAGAGGATTGCTATCTTCCTTTCATTTTGTTGTTGAGAATAATCAAGTCTTTCGTTATGGCATATGGAGTAACTAGGTATTACTGCCTATCCAGAACTTAGAAAATCTGAAATGCTTGAAAGTTTCGTCCGCTGCCAATTATCATAGATGTTGAATAATCCAATATACTGTTTCTTAAAAAAAAGAGAAAAATATTTTATTCAGTGTTGGTATGCGCTGACAAGTGTATCATATTTGAAATGCCAGCCTGATGTGGTTGTGAATTGTGCTGCACTCTCTGCACCTCGTGCCTGTGAAATGGATCCATCTGCTGCCATGTCCATTAATGTGCCATCTTCTCTTGTGACTTGGTTATCAAATTTTAAAGAGACTAGTACCCTTCTAATTCAATTGTCAACTGATCAAGGTAAGCACTCCTGCATTACTAGAATGAAACGCCCATGAGTTTTAAACCCACGATCTTACCCTTCACCAGATCCTTGTGGAGGAGGGAGTGCCTTTTGAGCTACAGCTCATGGGCCTTTTCTATTTTGTGTTTTGCTTGAATGGCAACAATGCTCAGATTCTCATTCATTTATCTTTCCATTGTGCATTTACACTTGGCTTTGTGGCTAGATTGTATATGATATAAGTTCTCGAACAGTTTATGAAGGGGTGAAGTCCTTCTACAAGGAAGAAGATGAAACTGTGCCTGTGAATGTTTATGGGGAATCTAAGGTGGCAGCAGAGAAGTATGTTTCTGAAAAATGCTTGAACTTTGCAATACTGAGAAGCAGTATCATTTTTGGGCCGCAGACAATCTCACCTGTTCCAAAATCTCTTCCAATTCAGGTGTGTACACGCAATTCAGACCTTATATTGTATATCTGCAAGTTTATTGGATAACCAATGCATCTGATAAGAGACTTGTACATGTAGCCTAACTATAAATAAGAGGAAGAATAAAATCTGCCTTTTCACTCCAGCTTGTTGCAAACTGCTATGTTCTAAGCAAGTGCCTGTGTTTTAAGGTTCTTTCATTGTTCTTTTCACTAAATAGTTTTTGACATATAGGTTTGAAACCTGCTTCATTCTTTCTTCAAGTATGGACTTTGTTATTTATGGCAGTGAAATCTACTCATAATAGTTGTCATTGTATACATAAACTGTGCATGTTGGAACCTCATACGTCTTTGTGGTTTATAGTTATGGAGATGTCAGAATTATCCAAAATAATAGTTCACTGTCCTAAACAATTGATGGAAGTTTTTGAACAGAATAGTGCTGTATTTACAATTTTACTTATACTTTGACTTACAAGACTCATATAATCAGTTTTCTTTTCAAATTCAAATTTTGAATTTCAAATTTCATAATCTTTAGCATATCAATAGTTGACATGTGGAAAATTAAGGTGTATTTTTTTTTCTACATATAAAAAAATAATAATTAAGTTTTTATAAGTTTTTCTTAAGTACATTTAGGATTTCTCTTTTGAAAAATTGCTTTCTGAGGTAACATGATCAGTTTATCTCGGTTGCATGGATGCTAGAACAAGTTGTGTTTAATGCTTTAATAGTTATGACTTTTTTAAGTTTATTTTTGGGTATTCTTTGACTTTTATAAAATTTAGTGTTTAATACTAAATTTCACCGTCTACTATTTGGTAAGATTTTTGTGGCTGAGATGACAACGCGATAAGTTTCAGGTATAGGATTAATTATTTGATAGAAAGTTCTTATAACTTACCAGTGAAAAAGTAACAAAACATGAGAGGTAAATATGGTAGAACTGATTGTATGGATACAGGTATAATAACAATTTAAACATTGGTTACTGTTCATATAATATAGCTTAAGAGTTATATCTTGTAATTGCCTTTTCAAGCAACTGGTTTTATTGTGGCGGTGAGAAAGAGGAGCTGTTTTTTTTTTTTTTTTTCTAGGAGGGGGTGGTATTGGTCATTAGGGATGGAAATTTTTATTGGGAAGAATTGGCAAGTTCATCCTTTGTATACCATCTCATGTACTTGGACTTTGCCTATCCTTTATTAATACTATTGTTTACTTATTAAAAAAAACAAAAAAGTTAAAAGAACAGAATTAATAATTTGGAAACTATTATTATCTTGTATTTAACTGATGAGTTGACACCTAATACCCAATTAATGCAGTGGATTGATGGTGTTCTCTCCAAAGGAGAAAAAATGGAGTTCTTTCATGATGAGTTTCGCTGCCCAGTTTATGTCAAGGACGTTGTGACAATTATACAAGTTTTGACGAGCAGATGGATGTCAGGTACGATTTTATGGTATTCGAGCTAAATACTGGTGGTGATATAGATGGTAAGCAACATCAAAGTTGCTCTCTAAAGTTGCCAATGAAAAGAACCCAATACCAATACATTGTCAATGAAAAGAACTTGGTCAACATTTTTTGTAAAGTACGTCCTCCATCAAGGCATCACAATACCAAAGTTGCCCTCTAGTACACTGTCTATGAAAAGAACCCAATAATAGTGGAATCTTTATGCGTTATGACTCAGTGCACACACATCATGAATTTTCACATATTGTCCCCTGGATCCAGGAATAGCGACAAGGACTAAATGTCCAGTCCCATTGCCAAACTTATGGCACTTGCGGATGTTGCCAGCCTTCTGCTTTTATGTATTTGCTCTGATGCCTGTACTCTGTATTCTCTGTACATGCCGTATCTCACATCTTTGATGATGACTTCAACATTCATGATGTTTCTACCAGAGGCGAAGCAAATGCAATTGCTACTAAATGTTGGCGGACCCGATAGGGTATCCCGTTTACAAATGGCCGAGGCTGTGGCACATATCAGAGGATACGACATCTCCTTGATCAAGCCAGTGTCTGCATCATCGGTTTGTATATCTTCATTGCCCATCAGCTCTTCATTTGATACAACATTCTCTAGCTCATGATAATTTCTGTCAATGGGATCATGCAATCACATTTAAGCGAAATTCTTTCTGTTCATTTTTCTAAGCAACAGCTTCCTTTCGATGTCTTACTTTATGGGAATTTGTTATCCTTGTACCAGTCGATGTTAACATTTTTTTTTTCCTCTAAATAATTCTTCAGGTTGATCGAGGCGTCAAGTCCCCATCTGACATATCCATGAACATAGACAAGCTAGTTCAGACCCTAACTATTTCCCCCATTTCATTCATAGATGGTGTCAGATTGACACTCACTACTGAAGCTAAATCTTGAGGCCACCAAGATCTTGTAAATTGCATCCTCAGTGTTGTACAACTGCTACTACCAAGGGTATAGCATGAACGATGATTCTCAATGACCCAGTTCCCTCCAATCGAAGCCATCAAGTGTTGTAAATTGCTTTCTAGAATAAAAGGACATGATTTTGTTGTTCTTGGTTATTTGTTAGATGAATTGGAGACTTGAGTCCAAGAAGAATGACCAGTTTTCGTAAAATTAGTAATTTTAGTTATACTTTAAATGTACAAGTTCGGCATTCTTATTAAAAAAAAGCGAGACATATTATTAAAAAATAGATTTTTTTTTTACGTGTGTTTCGAATTTATTAATTTTTTTAAAAGAAATTGTGCAGAAATTTGAACAGTTTAAACTTTAAGGGCTCGTACATTAGATGAGCTAAGATTAAAGTTAAAAAATTGAATAAAATATTGTTAGAATATATTTTGTAATATTATTTTTATTTTGAGATTTGAAAAAATTGAATTATTTATTTTATGTATAAAAATTTAAAAAAATTATAATGATAAAGTGAGATTTGATAAGATTTTCTTGAAAATAAACTAGGCATAAAAGTATATAAACAAGAAACGATTGAAGTGATACTCAAATACGAGGCAGTAAGAAGCTTATAAAGTGATTTTTTTTTGGCCTTTTTATAATCATTAGAGTTTCTCTTTAGTAATTTTATCTTGAACCTTTTTTTTTTTCTTTTTTTTTTTTTTTAAATTTTTTGAAAAAGAGAAAAACTAACTACCGCACTGTCAAACACTGGTCTGAATCGGTCCATTCTTCCTCAGGTAACCCAACCAAATCATCGGCCATAACCTTCCCAATATGCATAACTGTGCTCATGTATCTCGGGTTATCATCTGCTAATTAGGGTTTTGGTTGCAGTTCAAGACGAAGGAGACAGACAGACAGAGAGAGGTAAAGCGTGGTGATCAATGGGGGGTGGAGCAGACCATGGACATGGGGAGGCGACCCATCACCATGGAGATTTTCGAGCCAAGGTTTGGAGCATGACGGGTGGCCCGTACTGCAGGCCCAAGCACTGGCGCCGGAATACCGCTATCGCCATGGCCGGCGTCTTCCTCATCTGCATCCCCATCGCCATAAGTCCGCCGAGCTCGAGGTCCTCTCCTATCTGATCTCCTTTTTCCCTCGCTTGGTAGATTTCTGTTTGGTCTCCGAAGGAAATTGGCTTTTGGTCGTATAATTCGACGTGTCGCCGACCTTTTTACCATATATCGTGTAATCTTTTTCCTGAAAATTTAGGAAACTCAGGGAAACTGAAATTTATGGATCTTAGTTATTCACCATCTAGGATCTGATTAACTAGTTCTTGCGCGTGAAATACATGTCTACCAGCTTATTTTTGGTGGTTGTCATAAATGCAAACGAATTGAGGTTGACAATTCAATTCTGTTTCTAGTTGTGGATTTTGTTAACTACTATCTTGTGGGTTCTGAGAGTTTCTTGAGTAGTTTCCGTTTGTATGCATCCTTCTACTAGGCTTTTAGGGGCTGAAATGAGTAATGCTTCCCCAGTTGACATTGTGGCCACGAGTTTGAATCTATGAAATTTGTTTTTGTTTCAGGATATAAACTCAAATATTTGCTTTTGGAATGGTATTTTCGTTTAGGTGTTTTGTTGACTTTGAAATGGTTTCACAATTTTATAATTTTTATAAACTTAATTGCTGAAAGACTTTGTATGTCAAGTGACTGTATTTTTCTGAGTTAGCACGTTGCATTTACTTAACTGAGAAGTGAAAGGAACAATTCCTCTAGCTTGTTCTTAGATAGAATAATTTGGATTTGGATTTCAAATCAATGCCAAGATTTCAAATTCCTTCCCTTTTAATGTAATTTGAAATTCAAGATTTTGAAAGGTTAAAATCCGGTCAAAATCTAAATTTTAATGTATCATCCAAATAGAGTATTTGGATTTTAAGTACCCAAATCCAAATCCTCTCCCTAAATCCAACCATCCAAATGCACCACAAATGATTTCATAGTGTCTTCAGTCACCCGCTTTAGTCGGGAATTTTAATGTGCACTCGGTATTTTGTATCAAGCTTTACCTTAATGGCCATTTATGCTGTTTAAAGACTCCCACTTTATTAATGTACCTTTTCGCTGAGACACTGATGGCTGAAGCTAAGGTTGCGTAGAGAGCCCCTCTTTATTACAGATTGGTAGTCTTCCACATTCTAATGACAGGCATAGACACAGACACAGACACGCATTCATTAACCATTTGTCTTCGAATTTTTTTTTTTTTGATAAGTAAAAAGGATTTGTCTTCAAAATTTTGGTGTATGCATGGCCCCCTTTGTATTTTTTTATTAGCATTCGTTATCAGTCAGCCTCATCCATATTGTGGTCTTCCAGTTTTCTGCTCCTGACAATATAGGTTTAGGTCTATAAAATAATTTGGATGATGTCCCACATGAATGGAAGAATTGCTTCGAAATTTCAAATTTTCGGGTTGGGTGTGGTGTCATCTTATATGGATTGGGTATTTTATGCCACAGTTAGGCTGTGGTTATGGTAGACAGTGGCATGAATTTTTCGCAATGGCCTACATTTCCTTCAATGCTTATCATAGGAGACGAGAAACTATTGTAGTACTTGAATAAGTGCTAATAGGGGGAAATCTATCTTATCAAAATGAATTGCACACCGGATTCAATTGTCTTCACACAATTGATATTAAACCTCCTTTTTGATAAGTAGTTGGTATTAAATCTCTTTTGATGTTGCCGTGGGGTGGTTCCCCGTCGTTAGAAAAAAAAAAAAAATCTCTTTTGATGAATATGGCTAAGATGGCTTTTTTTTTTTTTCTTGCAGCAACGGCCACATCACCCTGTTCGCCCGATTCCTTCACAGCTATGGTGCAAAAACTTTGGAACTAAAGACTAATAAAATATCCTGGACCTTCAAGTGAAGCAGCAATAGTGGAGGTTGGGTATCCAGTTCTTGTTGTTTGATAGCAATCCTTGTATAGAAAATTGGCAGTCTTCTGAGACTTGCTTCTGTGATGTTTAATAAGAGAGTTGGATGTAGAAGTCACAGTGTGCGTTTCCATCTTACTAGATTATGATTATCTATAACAAAAACAAGGTGGTGACTATTTTGTTTTCTTTCAGTAAGAAAACAATAAGATGGTTGTGCAAGTTGTGATATTGATTCATGTCTCAATCTTGTTGGTTTTTTTTTTTGGCTTTAGAATTTCCAATAGTTGAAATGGAGAGGATAGCATTAGTCGAAAACAAATAATAATTGATGAGAACTGAATTGATTTGACTAAAGAACGACACCTAGGGATTCTACTTTATGATGGCCTTTTTAAGTTATCAAATCACGTGAGTGCTTATGCCCCTCTTCCATTCAAAAGCGTGGGAAAGAGAAAGAGAAAGAGAAAGAGAAAGAGGTCACCTCAAGTTTGGAATAAGATAAAGAAAAAGGAGAGAAGCAGAAACAACCTCAGTTTACCGCAGCAGAGATAAGCTGAAAAGATTTTTGTTCCCGACAGTAGCTCGGGTAAGACTCCGTCCCTTGCACTCAAAAAATAGAATCATATTCCAATTGATTGATTTTAATAGTCTTTTAGAATGGATCTCCGCAGGCCAATTCTGACTTGGGAGTTGGGGGGACTCAACCGCCTCCCCTTTTCCATCCCACCCAATGAATGCTGGAATTTCCTTTTTCAAATAGAGTCTACATATAGGGCTCGGACAATGTGATGTGGCTATTCTATTCCCTTGTGCTTTTTCTTTCATCTAATAAGGTAAAAATGGACCATCTTCCTATTAGTAAAAACAAAAGAATCAGATTTTGAAATATCCCCTTGTAAGCATCATCATCTTAAATGGTATGTCTCTAGATTGCATGAATGGAATATATTCAATCCAATTACGGAATATATTTATTTTAGTGCTAAAAAGGAGCAAATGGTAGCTTATTCTGTAGATCACACATAGTCGGTCCTAATACTCTTCTTCACTCCTGCTTGCTGTAATGAGGAATAATTAAAGTGCACACGGTAAACCTTTCTGGGGCTCACAATTAACGCGGTTTCTCAACTTGCCCATACATGGGGCGAAAAGGACTGTTTCACGAGAGAGATATTCATATACCTACCTTTACCTTTATATGTTGTTTGTAAATAGGAGGCATACAATCTCTGTTAGAATAATGCTAGAGCTCCCGTTGGGGGCTCTCGCTGGAGTTCTAGCATGTGTTTTTAATAGGGATGTAAAACAGTCGGTCCGGACCGGAGAAACCGATCAGACTGACCGGTTTGATCCGGACCTAAAAAATGCATGGTCAGTTTCAATCCAATAAGTAGAGGAATTTCGGTCCAGTCTCGGGATGTATATTTCTCGGACCGGACCGGACCAGACCGGACCGACCAAATAAAAAATATTATATATATTATTTATATAATAATTGTACAATTAACAATATAAAAATTTTTCATGTGTTTTTTTTTAAATTATTTTTTATATAGATTTTTTTAACACTTTTAAATATTTAAAAAAATAAAAAAATTCACAATATTATTAAAAAATACTTTCTTAATCATGAATTTTATTTTACTTCATGATTAAGGAAGTATTTTTTAATGATTTTTTTTTTACTTTATAATTAAGGAAGTATTTTTAATGATGTTCTAAATTTATTTTATTTTTTAAAAATATTTGAAAGTATTAAAAAAATCTATATAAAAAATAACTTAAAAAAAAAATATATATATATATATAAATACATGCTAGAGCGACGGCGGAAACTGTAGCAGTCCTATCTCTGTTTTTATAATTTGGTTACTGGTTTATTCCCTTTCTTTTTCTCCATGTCTTGTATGCATGCATTAGAAAAAGCTTATGGTATGAAGTCAAATAATGGAATTTACATAATCTATTTTTACGAGCATCAACCAGTTCGGTCAGAGGCATGTCACTTGCTGGCCTGTCTTTCCAAGTTTACGAAAATATTTATTTCTAAATCTGTTTATTAACATATTATCACTGAAACGAATCTTTTAATGATAAAAAAAATTTGGTGCTTTAATATTTTTATAATTATGATAATTTTCATAATAATTGTTGCTTTCTAGTTATGTTATAAAACTCCAAATATCTATCTATATACACAAGTCGTGAACAAAATGGTTACACGTGGCAACATATAATAGGTGGTTAAGTCAATGTTTCTCAATGGTCCCGAACCAACCGAAGCTTTAACTCCAACCAGGCCACCACGTGCTTGACTTGACTCGTATTAGGAAACACTGCGCCGAAGAGAATAAAAGGCCTTGTTTGTTTTCTAAAAACATCTCATCTCATCTCACCTTATCATTACAACTTTCTCAAATCTCCACACAAAATAAAATAAACAATTCAACTTTTTCAAATCCCAAAACAACAATAATATTAAAAAATATATTTTAACAATATTTTATTCAATTTTTTAACTTTAATCTCAACTCATCTCATCTCATCTCATCTCATCTCTGAAAACAAACGGACCCGAGTCCTGCTACAGCCCCCGCTCCCTCTCCCGCTCTCGGTCCCGCTCAGTGTAAAATGTAGTGTTTTTTTATTTTATTTTTTTATACATGTATTTTTTAACATTATAAAATATTTAAAAAAAAAATAAAAAAAATTATAATATCATTAAAAAACACTTACTTAATCATTAAGTAAAAAAAAATATATTAAAAAAATAATTTTACACTGAGCGGGACCAAGAGCGGGACCGAGAGTGATGAGAGTATCATTATTCGTAAACTAAACAAAAAGGAAAAGCTCCTATTCTTATTTATTATTATTTAAGTAATAACAGTCTCATAATCTATAACTTTTACCCACTTTATTTGAAAATAAGTAAAATTTATTATTAAAAAATAACTTATTTTTTTAAAAAGGTATATTAACTTTTTTTTCTTAAAAAAACATACGAAATTTAAATATTCTAAAACAGTAAATATTATTTATTTTATTATTATTAAGCTCTCCAACTAAATTCTTCTATAATAAGTATACTTATTCAATATAATTAATTAGAAAGTAAATTTTATTAAAAATAATATTAATTTAAATTTAAAATATAAAAATAAAAATAAAAATATTAATATATAAATTTACTTATATATAATAAAACTCTTTACATATTATACCACTTGCGTGCCCGTTCCTTGTCCGGGCAAGAGAGGGTAGGTACTACCTAGGCTTTTCATCATCCGTCGAATTCTCCCACGTTCCTTCCTTGCCCGAAAATGCTGGGCAGATATAATTAATTAATAGTGGGGTTCCTCTAAGCTTTTCCATACTTACTCAACAGCTTCAGCATTCAACTGCCTCTTTCTTCCAGCACAGTACACAGTGCACACGACCAAAGTAGTATAGATGCAAAAACTCGTCCTGAAATTAAATAAAATATAATATGTATAAAAATAAGAAATAAAAAGTCGCGTGCCTATAAAACGAGCTACCTCTCAGTTTGTTGTTGAGATCAGGCGTAGGTGCTTTCTGACCTACCACTTTACTGAAATTTTCTCGAGAAAATCTGCCGACAGAGTGGGAAACGCGGAGCGTAGTTGGTCGGGTTTGAGCCTGTGCTCCCGCCTTTGGGAGATTAGCGGCAGCTTTATTTTTGTTTTTTTGGCTTTTTAGAGCGTAGAATGTGGAAGCTTGCACGAATCGCCGCGTCGAATCTGAGCAGATCGAGGAGGTTCTCGACGGCGATTCCTGGTCCGTGTATTGTTCACAAGCGTGGCGCTGATATTCTCCACGATCCCTGGTTTAACAAGGTCATTTTATTTTTAATTTTTAAAAAGAATTTATTATTTGGTTGTTGATAAACTTGCTTCTTTTTTTGGTACTCGTCATCCCTCGTAGTTTCACAATTTTTGTAATTGATTCTGCTGTGGTTGTTATGAATTTGTTCTAAGTTATGACGTTTGTTTGCTTCTTAGTGCCTTGAAGCTGAAAGTTACATTTTGTTTTCTGCATTTAAAAAATCAAGAGTCGTACTTTTCAAAGTGGTATTTAAGCTGTACTTCTGAAATAAGTTGATTTATTCGGACATATGGATTTTCCTTTTAAGTTGTGTGGTGGTGATACTCGTCGTGAAGGATGAATCTCAGTAAGTATGAATTCGATTTATTTTGATGGTATACTTAAAAAAACACCGAATGGTCACTATTTGAGTGTAGATTATAGAAGATGCACAACTTATGGTGTAGTTGTTTCTACTTTTTAAATCGTAGTGGAGTTTTTTCCATTTCTTCATTTTGTTTGTATTACACATTTTGAGCATAAATTTTACAAGCTGCGGATGTTGTAGTAGAGTTTTCTTTATAATATTACTAGGGAAGTGATATGTAGCAGTTGATGTGCAAATGGATATATACATGGCATAAAGTGGCATTGGCTAGAATAGTGAAATAAAAAGGACTATTCAACTTTGGTTAAAAAATTCCACGTCTTTCACCCACGGGTTACTCTGACTGGAGGAGTGAATAACAAGGTGTGGCAGATCAGGTTTCTTAACTCTGACCATTTGGCTTGATGATTTAGACTAGATCAGGATAAATTTAGTGCTTCAAGAGTCGGCGTTTTGACTCTCTTTTGGAAGAATGCATGAGAGCTGCTTGAGTGATGATACTTTTGATAAGTAAAATGCACTGTTGTAATTTGCATGCTTAGTTGTTTTAGTTCCATGTTAGCAAATGTTTGTAATACATTTTATTTGTTTATTTATTTAATTTTCATTAGCTTGTGTGAATGGAGCAAATGTGCAATTTTTTTCGAAGTATTGTAAGTACTTTTGTTTTTTATCATTTATAAATTAAACAACAATAAACTCTACAACAGGTATAGTTAATGCAATTTCTTTGAAGCTGTCTTTTGTGGGATGTGAGGGTTGATGAAATTACGGGAACTTACTTAGTTGTTGTGCCTCATTTTCCAAGAGCAGGATACTGGATTCCCTTTGACTGAAAGGGATCGGCTAGGGCTTCGTGGCCTCCTTCCTCCTCGCGTGATATCGTTTGAGCATCAGTATGCTCGTTTCAGTATGTCTGGGTTCTGTTTTTTCTGTCAATTGCATTTATAACTAATTCTGTAAGGATTTTCTGTGGGGGCTTTCTAATTGCTTTCTGTTCTTAAAACTATTAGTGGAGTCATATCGGTCGTTAGAGAAAAATACTCAGGGCCAATCAGAAGGTATTGTTTCCTTAGCAAAATGGCGGATCTTAAATAGACTGCATGATAGGAACGAGACTTTATATTACCGAGTAAGTATGGTTACAGGTTTCCAGCTTACAGAAGTTAAAGTAATCATTTGTTCTACTGCAACTTAATATGCATATATTGACTTTGCCTTCAGGTCCTTATTGACAACATAAAAAATTTCGCTCCGATAATATACACTCCTACGGTAGGGTTAGTATGTCAGAATTATTCAGGGTTGTTTAGACGCCCACGAGGAATGTATTTCAGTGCAAAAGATAAAGGAGAGATGATGTCGATGATCTATAATTGGCCAGCTCAACAGGTAATAAGTGAATCTTGTTAGATGATGCATCCTAGTCACTGTCCCTTCTTAAATGTTGTAATCATCTTTAATTTTTTATTTTGTTACTATGCTCTCAATAAAATTAGAAAATTTAAACTAAGTCTATGCATTGATATTTCAAGTCTCTGATAGTAAGTTAAGATGCTCTTTTTATCTAAATTTCTCACTACATGTAATATTTTAAGATGAAAAACATTCTGAATCTGGATCCATAACATAATCTCGCTGTCTTAGTTATAACTTATTTTGTAATAAGTATGATTTTGTTGGTTCATAGATCCGCTTTTCTCTGAATGAATTGGTTCTTTTTTTTTTTGATTGGTGCCAAGGCCTTTTATTTGGCTTTGATCGTGAAAGAAACTATTAATGTGCGTATCGTGTTATCTTATCTCGATGTTAATGCATATGCCAATATTATTTTCTTTTTAGCTGTAAATTAATACAGTGATCTAATTTTTTATAGACATGGATTATACTTGCCGATATCTGATTTTTTCATAATTATATGGCTGCTGGATTGTATATCTTATGATTCTTTCCATAAATCTATATCCTTCTCTTTTCTAAAAGCTTCCTTGCTTTCCACATTTCTTTTCAAGATTTATGCTACATAAATCATTGTGTTATATTTTGCTAAAACTTTTACAGTGGTAGATTTTAAGGTGGGTAAATTCATTTTTGAATCTCCTGCTAAAATCATTTGAAGTATATTGATATGTTTATGACTTGGAGAATCTTTGTTCACCAAGTATTGAAAATGATTACATCCAACATTTTGCAGCTCATGGTTAGGTCTTTGTTTTTAATTGAATATGTACTAATAAAAAAAGGGAAAAACATTTCATACACTTTTGTGATTCGATACTTTTGGGTCTTGAGATCTCAGTTTATAAAGGTGAGCATTTGAGACGTTAGTTTTTGAACTTCTAATTTTAAAAGCCTTTTGGACAGTTTTTCAACAAAAAACTGAAATTACATTCATACCCTCCAATGAAAAAGAAAAAAAGAAATTCTACTAAAGAGCCACTGCTCATTACAGGGTATAAAACTAGTTCATTTTTTCCTAGTTTAAAACCGTCAGAAGGCTTTCACAATTAAAAGCTTAAAAGTTGGGTCTCAAAAGCTCCCCTTTTGAAACTATATTCTTGAAACCCAAAATTGTTAGCCCACGAGGGAATATAACCTTTTTTTGCCTTTTCTAAATAAGTAAAAACTACATTGAGAAGCAAAGAAGGTGCAACCTGGGTATATGTGGAGACTGCAAAAGGGTGCCTCGAAAGGATCTCTCCCCCTCCCGAAGAGAAAAGCAAAAAAACCTGATCCTGAAATGCAAAGCATTTCTAAAATTATATAAATGAACTTGAATATCCAGAAGAAGAATAAGTCTGAAAAAAGTAGTTAAGAGCTTGAGAAAACCCTTATTGATCTTGGTGTATGGTTAGACTTCTCAATATGCTTGTCATGTTCATATTTCCTTCTATGTTTCAGGTAGACATGATAGTCTTGACGGATGGCAGTCGTATCCTTGGCTTAGGTGACCTTGGAGTTCAGGGGATTGGTATCCCTATTGGAAAACTTGATATGTATGTTGCTGCTGCTGGCATCAATCCACAGAGAGTATGCTCTCTCTCTTTCTGGTGTACCAATGCTTGCCAATGTTTGACATGATGCGGGAGGATGTTTTCTGTGCTTGCTTATTAGCTAGCTCTTAGTATATTCCCATATCAGTTTTAGCTATCATATTTATTATCTGACTTTATCTTCAAAATATTCTAATTATTTGGAGGGTAATCCAGTTTTGGAGATCACAATATATTTTTCTACTATCTTTCTTTGACACATTTCCTCTTTATAAAGTTGGTAATTCTGCTATCACTTATATTATTCAAACTATGCTAATCTCTTACAGATACTCCCGGTCATGCTTGATGTTGGCACTAATAATCAAAGGCTTCTTGAAGATCCTCTTTGTGAGTAACAATATGTACATGGAATCTTTTTCCCGGCCTCATTAAAATTCATTGATACTGAGAATAGGCATCAGAAACCAGTTGTATATTGACAGTTCCTCAATTCATTTCTTGCTATACCATCAATCAATTTATTCTTGGGGTTCTTCTCATCTTCACACCATTTAAAATGCTTGTGAACCAATTCGTTCTAGTAAATATCATGTGGACATCATTTCACATGATTTTAGTTTGACAGATTTAGGACTTAGACAACCTAGGTTGGAAGGAGAAGAGTATCTTTCAATTGTTGATGAATTCATGGAAGCTGTTTTCACACGTTGGCCCAAGGCTATCGTACAGGTTTTATTTCTTTTAGAAGTATAACTTTTAATCAATGCTTATTTTCTACCATTTTGACGTGATGGTTGGCCTAATTTTCTCAGTTTGAGGATTTTCAAATGAAGTGGGCTTTTGAAACACTGCAACGATATCGTAAAAGGTTTTGCATGTTCAATGATGACATACAGGTGAGTACTTGGTGTGATATCCCGTTATTTTTATAGACTTAAGAGGGCATATAATGCAAGGCAGAGTGCCATAGGAATATTATGGGTGATTCTTGACTCACAGCATGCTGACTTGATGTTATAGGGGACTGCCGGAGTTGCACTTGCAGGACTATTGGGAGCTGTGAGAGCCCAAGGTCGACCGTTGGCTGACTTTGTGCACCAAAAGATAGTTGTGGTGGGAGCTGGGAGGTACTTGCAAAACTAACTTTATTGATCTCTACATTTTGGCTTATGCTTAATGTTTTGTTCTTTGCATGCGTTTTTTCTCCTAGCGTTGTCTTGCTTCAATTCCCCTTTTGTTTTGACAAGTAGGGTTTTTTTGGGTTCTATTTTTCCTTCTGGCTTTCAGTGCAGGGCTTGGTGTTCTTAACATGGTTGTACAAGCTGCTTCAAGAATGTCAGGAAATAGCGAAACAGCGGCAAAGAATCAGTTTTTTCTAGTTGATAAAGATGTATAGTCCTATGTTTCCCTCTTAATATGGGCATCTTGCTTTTATAAAATTGCGTGGCCGTAAATGTGTTATTTAAAATATATGAGGGTGTGGCATGTCCTCAGTTATTTTAATTACATATTCGTGTTGAATTAATAACGACCTTCTAGTTTTATTGATTATTGATTAAATTCACGGGGTTTCTTTTCTTTCTGATGTAATTATAAAACGAGTGTTCTGTAAACGTTTTGGTAAATCAATGGTTCAGAAAAATAAAACAAGAATAAAAATAAGGACATGGCTATGAATGATGGCCATCCATATCTATAGATAGATGTGGAATGAGATAATATAATTTCTAATGTTTGGATGCAGGGCCTCGTCACAACAGAGAGGAAGGGGCTTGATCCTGCTGCAGCACCATTTGCCAAAGACTCAAGAGAGATTCTGGGACTTGGGGAGGGAGCTAGTCTAATTGAAGTGGTATGTCTTACAAATTGATAGGCCTTTATCCATAGAAATGCTATGCATTATATTATGTCAAAAGATATTGATACAAGAGAGTTGAACCACTCTTCATTTCAGTATTTGCATTCTAAAGTCAGAGATACTCTTTTAAACTGTAATGTCTGTAATTCCTGATAGCTTTATGTTCTCTCAGGTAAAAAAGGTCAAGCCCCATGTGCTTCTTGGTTTGTCTGGAGTTGGTGGTATCTTTAATGAGGAGGTGAATACCTTCTTTATCTTGTTTTGTTGTTTCCAGTCATATCTAACAACTTAGGGATTATATTGAACTAATGAAGTTAACTAAGTTTGGTTAGAAATGTGTGTTGTTCCTATGACAGGCGTGCTTTGTATATTTTGGTTTATTGTTAATAACAATACAGGATGATGCATGGAATGTCTATATGTGACATTAATTATTGATGCTTTAATAAATCCATCTATTGCAGCAGTTGATATTGGTTTGATTCCATGGAATTGTCATTTGTAAAACCCATGACTTTATTGGTTTATTCTCTAGAGACTTTTGTGGTCGTTTCTGATTTGGGTTATTGCTTTGCTTTTACTGCAATTGGGTTTCTTATTGGGTATTGGTTGGAATTGGAATTAGGTGCTTAAGGCAATGCGAGAATCTGACTCAAGTAAACCTTCCATTTTTGCAATGTCAAATCCCACAAAGAATGGTTTGTTTTTTATGACTTTCATCATGCATTCGCTTTTTCCTCATATGTTTGGGCATGCTGAGGTTCACTTATATGTTCTCTTTGTGTGTTTCATGACAGCTGAATGCACTGCTGCTGAAGCTTTTGTACATGCTGGAGAAAATATAGTCTTTGCAAGTGGAAGCCCTTTTGAAAATGTTGATCTTGGTATCTCCCTGGGCCCTTATTGACTTTTACATTGTTTTTAAGTATTTTGGCACCATAAAGTTAAAGCAATGGGTTCCAACTAGTAATATGCAGTCATTGTGAACTATAGTGTCGTATATAATTCCAGTCTTTTTGTTCATTTTTTTGGTTATTATGACCTTAAAAAATGCGTGAATGTATTCGCAGGGAACGGAAAAGTTGGCCATGTAAATCAAGCAAATAACATGTACCTGTTTCCCGGGTTAGAGTTCTTTCTTTGGCCATTTTTTTTCTTACTAATTATTGTTAAATATTTAATTGATCTAAAATTTGTGTTGCCTGCAATTCAGGATTGGTTTGGGAACACTTCTCTCAGGTGCTCACTTTATAACAGATGGAATGTTACAAGCAGCTGCTGAATGGTATGGAATTGCTTTCTTGGTCAACCCAACATTATTTTCTTTTATTTTATTTTTTTGTACTGGAGAAGCCGAATTTACTCTTAAAGAAGGCTAATAAAAAGAAAAGTTTGAATAGACTTCTGTAGCATCCAAGTGCTTATGTTATACTTGAATTTGAATATTTCGTTGGGCCTTTGTTCTTCACCACCGATTATATTCAGTCATATTTTTATTTGAAAATTTTAAGGCTTACCGAGCATTGTGCATTCTTATTTTCTAGTTTCATTGGTGTTGTGTCTCCCTAGGATTAGTTGGGACTTTGTTCTCAGACACCTGGTGCCAATAAAAAAAAAGTTTCATTGGTTTTGTGTCTGTGGCTATTCACAATATCGTTGCATGTGCCCATAATGGTCTTAGAGATTGTTTAATGACTTGGTTTACAACCGAGTGATTGAACAAGCGATTGAAGGCCAATGGCAGGGAAGGAAAGAAGTCTTTCGAGGACCTGGCTTCTTTGAGGAGAAAGCTCTATCTATTTTCAGAGCCTTTTTTGGCCTGAAGAAGGATATTTTCAGAGCTTTAAGAAGACCTCCTGGAGTCAATGCCAGTTTAGTGTCATGCGACTCATGTCAGTTATGGAATTATGTACAGACCATTTTGGTTTCCTCTTACACATGCCATATTTGGCTTTATGTCTGTTCATCATTATACTTCCCACCTTAATTTTGGCATGGCATGTGGTAAGAATTCATGGCAATCTAGTGTGTTTGTGATGTTTTGTCATTCTGGGCAGAAAAGTTAGTAAGTGCTAACTATTTTATAAACAGAAATTCATTGTACAAATCCGTTCTGTGTATCATATGGTTGTAAAAGTAATATGATATTATCGCATTCACCAATGGACTAATGTTCAGGTTAAAATGACTTCTAGAAACACAAATTAGGTTGAATTATGTAGTTTTTTCTCCCACAAATGCGGCACGAGGGTTTGTTGGTTTGGCATAAATTACTAACATGACAGTATACATGCAGCCTCGCATCTTACATGACTGATGAAGAAATCCAACAGGGCATCTTGTATCCATCTATCAATAGGTATTTTATTCTTGGCTCTTTCTGGAATCACACGTTTCATTTGCCTACTTTACAATATCTCTTTCTGGAATCACACGGAGAGTTGATGCTAGTTTTTTTAATAGATCAAGGTGTTATGTTAATAATATTTCTGACTGCATTTATCTAGCTTTTATGCTGTATGCATATTTAGAATGAGAGCCTCCAATGTCATTAGCAAGATTAGTTATAAGAAAACCCATCCAACATTAGTGGAGACTATATGCTTTAGTCTATTACGTGCAGTGATTTTAGTATTGTGATATTATCGAATAATACTTAGGTATAGGGATGGTTTTCTGTTTGGTTGTCGAAGTTGGAATTCATTATGTAATTCACGAGTCAATGTTTTGGTCTTTGTTATTGCTCTTCATTGTCATGTAGCATTCGGGATATTACGGCCGAGGTTGGAGCTGCTGTTCTGCAAGCAGCTGTAGCAGAAGACCTGGCAGAAGGACACGGTGATGTGGGGCCTAGAGAGCTCAAGCAAATGTCCAAAGTATGAGTATTTTCAACTTGCTATCTTACTGGAAACAACAATGTTTTTAGTATAGCAGCCATTGATTGATAAAACACATTAAACTTTAAAAATGACCTTCGGTATAGAATTATCATGTTAATCTTCTAGATATAAACAAACAGAATGAATTCAACTAAGATAAATATAAATAAAAAGCCCCATATGTGAATAGCATATGCATAAGAATCCCATAAGAATCATATGCCTATGAATCGCAGTTGTGAAAAAGCATATACTAAAATCATATGCATGAGAATCATACTTATAAAAAAAGCATATGCATAAGAATCGCAGTTATGAAACTTATGAAATGTAGAAGGTGATGATGTGACTATTAGTCATAAAGGTTTCTTGTACAAGGTGAAGCTTGTACAGCACTTCTATAAGTTATATATAGCTTTGAAGCTTCTTGAATCTCCTAATTGTGAATTATAATTTTGGTGCAGGAGAAGACAGTGGAATATGTCAGAAGCAACATGTGGTACCCTATTTACAGCCCTCTTGTTCACGAGAAATAAGGCTCTGATTCTTGGAGGCGGTTTTCCTGTGACTTGCAAACTCAAGGTGCCGCACCCAAACATCATCGTACTCTTGGTTTCTTTTCCCGAATTCATAATTTAGAAGCTTGGTTTAGAGAAGGGTAAAGGATAAAAACACAATGAAACCCCTCCCCAATTCTGCCAAAACCCATTAGCTTGATTTGCGCATTCTTAATTAATCTAATAAGTTTTGTATAGTTTCTTGTTCGACATTATTAGGAAATACTATTTTTTGGCTTGACGGGTGTCCACAAGCATTTTTTTCTAAATGCACTACAAACATCTCCGAAAAGGCATTGATGATTTATTGTGATGTGGGCGCGTTATATGGATTCAAGGATTACTCGAGTACAATATATGTTGTGGTTCTTATGGCTTTTGGAATGTGTAATGTGGGTACAAGTTCCAAATAAATGAGTTTCATGCAAGACTCCAGTTTTTTTACACTTTTTGAGGTGGGTCTTATTTTTTACAAACTTTTAAAAATCATCAATCTTTTGGAATTCCCTCTCCATAAAAAGAAACAGGTGATAATCAAACCGTCAGGTTAGGTAGTCACCAGGAGTGCTCTAGGTGCTTCCGCACTCTCACTCTCTTACCTTGGTATGTGTACCTTGCTCTTTGCTCCTGCATTGAAAGGCAACTCAGCTGTCTTCTGATCTTGAAACTTACAGATGCCATACTATGCTAATTAGTAAAACCATGTAGGCAATGCCATGAAAATAACATTGGAATTGCAAGATAAGAATGAAACCAACTTCTACACAACACCCCAATTTTTTTTCTTTTTTATATCATTTTTCAAATGAAACAATTCCCAGGAGATGAAAAAGAATGATGATTACAAGCTTAATGAACAGAACTTTCATCCACATGTATGTGTGCACGCATGCTTTTGTAGTATGGAACAACTTTGAATGCCTAAACACAATTTTTAGTAGAGATACACGAGTATCTGCATCAATTGCATTTGCTCTGGTGGTGCGCATTAACTGAGGTTGGCGTTGTTGGCCAATGGTGAATCTTAGGGGGTGTAAATTGGTTTGGTCCGGTCCGATCCTGTGAATGACCGATTCATAATTGATAATATATATTATTTTATATATTATGTGGTCAATAATAACAAATTAGATTAAAATTATATCATTAATTTATATAATTACTATATAAAAACAATATATTAAATTATTAAAAATATTTTTAAAAAATATATATAAGAATTCGGTCTAGTCTAAAATTTGTAGACCCTAGGACCAGATCAAATTTCATTGGTCCACATATAATTTTAGGACCGATCGATCGAGAATTTCGGTACGGTCAATTTTGCTAGTCCGGACCGAATTATTTACAGCCCTAGCTGATCCTTTTGGCCCATTCTTTGTTCAATAAGAAAGTCATTTATTTTAATTGAAGATAATTTTATTTATTGCCACGCGACAACCTCGTCATTAGTCTGTTGAATGTATTATATTAAGGTTCTAGTTACAAAACTTTGAAAGAGAGAATGATGTACGTTTGATTTTTGCAGATCAGGATTTTTCCTCATGGAACATTGGAAAAATAGCAATTCCAAATTTCCAAATCACGATGGCAAAAGATTTTCCTCCTGCATGTACCCTCACCTCTTTCTAATATCTTCTAAAAATTATACTCAACAGTCTAATACCATACTTTCTGAGAGGAAAAAAAAAATAAAAAAAATAAAGATCTATATCAACAAGTATGTCGTATAAGACTGCTAAGTAAAATAACTTTTATATATTTCCTTTTTGGCCCTCGGTTAGTCACTCAAATGTTCTTCATCTTCCCACCATTTTTCCTCCACCGCTTTTCTTATATTCCAGGGATTCCTTGTCTGAATTGTTATTCCCTATTTCTTTGCTTTCTGATCCCTCAATTGGCCCTCTGCCTATCTGGGCCGACTACCTTCTTGAAATGCTAAATGATGTTGTTCATCATTAATTTTGTTTTTGTTTTCAATTACACTTCACGTGACATATTTTAAGTGATTATTATTTAAGTAGCTTTTATATGAAATTATTTAAAAATATGTCACATTAAATATAATTAAAGATGACAAAATTTAAAATAAAAAAATAATATTACTCTTTTGAGATTTATCTTAAATTCAGATTACGTTTAGATGTTGAATTGAGTTGAATTGAGTTGAGTTGAGATGATAAAATATTATTAAAATATTATTTTATAATATTATTATTATTTTGAGATTTAAAAAAGTTGAATTGTTTATTATATTTTGTGTTGAAATTTGAAAAAATTGTAATGATGAATTGAGATGAGTTGAGATGATTTTAAATTCTAAATATACCAATCAATGGAATGGAGCTCATAGAGAAGAAATGTCGATGAAACTTCTCATTGTTTGGCAGAGGAAGAGGCTCTCGCTATGAAAGATGTACTATATGTGGAAGAAACTACATTGTGTTCAAAGATAATGTCAAGTCAGCAATATTAGATTATATGGGTTAATCTAAACACAATCGGTTTAATTAAACGAGTCAGACTCTAAAATCTTAACACAACTCATATAAATAATGGATGACACAACTCATATAAATAACGGATGATACGATACAAACTGTTTAACTTTTTTAAAAATAAACTTCTATTAGATTAACCTGGAACGACTTTTTTTAATCCGTTTCAACTCGTATCATATAAACTCGATCATATTTTCATAGGGTTAATGTGAGAGGTACTACTAACCCCGTTTTCCAGGCTAGTGGGCCGCACTCATCCATGTTACGAACCAATAACTGGCTCTTTGTCAACGATACTCTCATAATTGCTATGTTTCTTTTTTAAATTGAATTGGGTCTGGACAAGGTTGTGAAATGCTTCAATGCAAGCACGCACGTCTGATTTTTTTTTGAGAAGGTATATCCATGTACATCTTGAGTAATGATCGACGATGGTTAGGAAATATTTGGAGCCGTCGTAGGCTTCGGTGGGGTTGGGTCCCCAAATGTCGACGTGGATCAATTTGAAAATGCGGTTGGCTTTATAGTTGCTGTTCGAGAAAGGCAGTTTATGTTGTTTGGCCATGGGACATATGCAGTAGGGACTATCATTGATGGATGAGATTTGCGCTTTAACAGTAGGATCTGTGATTAAATTCAGCTTGGATAAGGGTGTGTGGCCAAGTCTATAATGCCAAATATTTGATACAATGAAATTGCCGCTGGAAGCGGTCAAGACATGGATGTTTTTGTGTAGAAAAAGAGAGAAATGATCAACCAAGGCTGTCAGAGGCACTGCAGTAATGCTTAAGTGGTATAAGCCGTTTCTCAGTTCACCCATTCCAATCGTCATCCAAGATGAAAGGTCCTGCAAAAAACAAGAGTGTGAGAAGAAAATGAGGCAGCAAACAAGTGAACTGGCAATTTGTTTGGCAGAGATGAGGTTGAAATTGAAGGATGGCACACATAGGACATTTGTCAATGTTAGGGTGTTCATGATTCTAACTGTGCCTATGTGAGTGGCTGGTGCAGTGTTCCCGTCTGGAAGTTTGATAGTGTGTGCTACTTGAGCAGTGATTGAGTGGAAAAAGGAGGTGTTGCAGATCATGTGATCTGTGGCACCGGTATCTATGATCCAAGGCACTTCGGGCGAATGTGTTTGGGCTTTTGCTGAAGTACGGGAGCAGAGTGATATACCAGACATGGTTGTAGCTTTGTGGGCGTTCTGAGATGGAGTGTTGGTTGTTTGGACCTGATTGGCGGAATGATTATTGGTGAGGATGTCTTTGTGTTGAAGTAGGGACAGGATCTGTTGGTATTGGTCATTCGTGAGGGACATTCTCTCCCTTGATTCTTCTTCTTGTCCTGCAGAGGCCTAGTTAGCGAGGAACACAGATTGTTTGTTCTTATTGTGCAGTTTGTGTCCTGCAGGATAGCCGTGGATTTTGTAGCACTTCTCAGCAGTGTGCCCAGTCATTTGGTAGTGGTTGCATGTGGGAGGTTCGGCGTTGCTAGCTTTGAAGCAGTTGTCCAGAGTGTGTCCCTGGATTTTGCAGTGATTGCAGAAGGGGCGTTTTGGATTGGTGTTTGATTTGGTGTTTGATCTGAAGGGTGTGTATCCTTTCTTGGCAGCTAGAGCCATGGAGTCGGTAGATGGGATGTTGGAGAGCATGGTGTGTTGCATCTCTTGTTGTTGGATCATGGAGAAAACTCGGTTCATGGGAGGAAGGGGGTCCAACATCATGATTTGATCTCTGGTGTTTGAGTAGGAATCATTTAGACCCATTAGAAACTGTATTACGCAGTCTTGTTGGTACCTGTCAACAAGGACCTTCAGTTTTCCGCAGTCACAGTTGGGAATAGGATCGTATATCCCCAGTTCGTCCCATAGGGATTTTAGTTTTCCGAAGTAAATGCTTACGGGGTCTTGTTCCTGTTGCGATCCTGCCAATGCTTTCTTCAGCTGAAAGATCCGTGGTCCGTTTTGTTGTGTGAACTTGTCTTTTAGTTCTTCCCAGATCATGGGGGCGTCGTCAACTAGTGCGATGCTAGATTTGAGGTTTTGGCTGATCGAGTTTTGCAACCATGAGACCACGAGGTCGTTGCAGCGTTCCCATGCTCCAAGTAGTAGATCTTCTGGGTCCGTCGGTTTGGATATTATGCCGTTGATGAAGCCGATTTTATTTTTGGCTCACAGTGCACGGCACATTGCTCTGGACCAGATGGTGTAGTTGTTTGTGGTGAGTAATTCTGGAACCAGTGAAATGGAGGGGTTGTCTCCATGGTCCAGACGGTAAGGGTTGGTTATGTTGTTGAAGTCGAGAAAGATGTATGGTTTGGTTCTTTGGTCTTCCATGGAAAGTTTTCAGGAGAACCTTGCTCTATGATACCATGAAAGAAAGTGAGAAGTCTGGAAAAAGAATTGGAGAACGTTGAAAGAATTCTTATTCCACGTAAAGAAGAAAAGAATAACAATACAATGTAATAAGGGGAAATATTCCCGCTGGTTAAATAGGCCTAAGTTACGTAGCTATCTAACGGAATGGGGAAAGAGAATATACACATGTCGGGTTGTTAGCTAACAAACTAAAGGATCGTGGGGATTAATGGAGAATCCGTGGCTTGTAGCAGAGTAGTTTGTTATCCGTTTTCTGCATGTGGCTTGGCTGCTTCATGAGTGCGTGGATTTCCGTCATGCATGATATCGGTTGCATGCTCTGAGTCATGGGGATGGACGTCATGTTCCAATAAATTAGATATAATTTGAATAATGCAAGTATTATAAACGAGGAGTATAAAAAGTGGCATGGCACAGTGCCACGTTAGTTAAGCTTTCGTTTCCTTTCATTACCCCACACCTAGTTTTCCCTCCCCCAACTTTCCTAACTCGAGCCCCTTAAACAGAGAGCCATTCTGTTTACGGGATTAATTTGTGTCTCTAGAAGCCCTCTTTATTGTTTTAGGTATGCAATTATTACGAGGAAAATAAGGGAATTGAATTTGAAACAAGTCGTCAGACCACTGGCTTCAGAAGGGATTGTAGTGGTGCTGACAACAAGAGATGAGAAGAGTGGCCTTGATTCATAATACTGTTCATGCGAGCTGGAAAAAATCTGGCCCGGCCTGAAACCCAGGTAATCGGGTTTACCAGAACATATATCAACTTGGATTTTATACAGTCCGATAATCGAACGTCTCTACTCGCATATATTTAGGTAGGTACGGTACAATATCCAGATTCCAGGTTTAAACCTGGAACTCGGTTTAGTTTTGACATTTTAAAGTAAAACTTTTAGACACTAAATCAACATGCATTTTTTCGTGTTTTTGGTTGAAAATAATAATCTGTTATTGTGTTTGTGTATATATGATCTGTATTGGCATAAGGTTTTATTTTTTTAAACATTTTTTTTGTTTTGTTAAAAGGACTAGAATTTTACTTAAAGCATGATAATAACTACACTGCAGCCCATGAGTTCAATGTAAGATGGTCATTGAATATCGCACTCTAATGCCACTTCTTTCTATAAAATTCTAGAAATTACCCCTAAAACGTGCAAGAAAGCTAAAACATATAGTTTTAGTTATGCTAGCTGATTATACCTTTGATGAGAAAGGAAAAAAGAAAATAACAACATTGCTGAAAGAGAAATGCTACATATACCTTATCTTTAATATTTTGAGTAGTTTTCATTATTTAAACGGTTTACATAGAAAATCGCTTAAAATGCATAAAATATCTGGCTAGTGTGACTAAAGACGACAAATTCAGAATGTCGATTAACATTGCTCTTATTGAAAATAATAGGAGCTGAGTGCATTCACACAGGTGAACAATGCAACATTAATTATTGCTTTTTGAGTGATGTGACTAGTGATCTACTTATCCCCAATGTTAAGTGATGTAGATAACTCTTTCTCACTAGTTTGTGATTGACTGGAACACTTCAACTCAGGTTGGCAAGATGACTTTATCTCCAAGCACAATAGTGTAGTAGGCATGGACTTCTATTGTGTTGTTCCTTTAACAGCCCCTCTCAAACTCATAAAAGGGGCTATGACCATGAGTTTGTCTCGAAGGAATAAGAATCTGGTAAAGGTGAGCCCTTCTGTTAAAATATATGCACATTGCTCATATCTAGAGTAGATGTATTTAGTAACAATATCTTTGTGTAAATTTTTTTTTCTAATAAAGTGATAATCAACTTCAATATGCTTAGTTCTTGCATAAAAGATTGGGTTAGATGCTAAAACAAGTGCTCCAAGATTGTCACACCAAATGCAAGGAGGTGACAAGAGAGTAACCTCAAGTTTCTTGAACAACAATCTTAGCCAATATAATTCTCCAATTACTATTGCCATAGATCTAGATACAACAAGTTGTTTCTTAGCTTTCCAGGAAATTAAGCTAGGACCAAGAAATACTACAAAGCCACGTGTAGACCTATGGTCAAGAGGGTCACTAGCCCAATCATAATCACAACATGCTTGAAGTTGTATAGATCCCATTGTGAAACATAAGCCAAAATCTGGAGTCCCCTTGGGTATCGTAGTACCCATTTTACTACCTTGAAATGAGATGTAGTAGGAGAGGCTAGGAATTGAAAAAGTTGATTTATTGAGTATGAAATGTCAAGCCTAGAGGGTACAATACTGTAGTGCCCCAACTATATGTTTGTAGGTTGTTAGATCTGGTAAGGAATCTCCATCAAGCTTGGACAACATTTTTCCATATACACAAGGTGGTGAGTATGGCTTGGTCCATATCATGTCAACATGATCTAGCAGGTCAATTGTGAGGATAAAAAGGGGACATACCACTTCCTAAGGACAAAGGGAAGACGAAGAAGGGAGCCATTCCTTGGCAAGGTGGAAGATTAGGCAGCGAGACTAGCAAAGTGCAGCTAGTCTAGATAGAGCGAGCGACACTATGTAGAAAGTTTGGCTGACACATTCCAGCCCATGGTGAAACAAAGGACTTTTCACCTATAACGGGTCAAGCGAGAAAATGTGCCAACCGTATGAATGTGAGAACGAACAACTGAAGAGGTTGGTAGCTTGGGCGAAGGGCGAGTTACGAGCATAAGGTGAGCAACAGTCAATGACAAGACCCATAAGGATGTAAGGGCTTTCCGGGATAACATGGAAGTGCTCAGAAGGCAACAATGTCGTATGCATAGGTCCATACTCTACCTGAAAGGTCATATAGAGTGAATCTGTAGAAAAAAAATTACGACTTTACAGGCCATATCGTCTAAACTCAGAGGTATGATTTAGCCCATGTGGGAGATCCTTATTTGGGAAATGATTGCCGATTGGACTAAAGGCAAGTGATAGAAATGTGCGTGCCTTGTCCCATCAGTTTGTCTATGCCATCCTGCAGATGGAAGGCTAATATCAAATGGCTCCTATTCAAGCATGCCAGGAGTTAGAAGTATGTAAGAAGGACACCAGACAATCCCGTCTTATAAAAGGGATTGAACAAGGGACACAATCTCACTTTTGAGATCACAGTGTTTGAGCTTCTTTGAAGTCGAAGTCTTCAAAGAATCAAAGGGAGCAAAGGGAGGAGGAGCATCAGCACTGACGTAGTATTTTAAATATCATTGACGTAGGTTAGCTTTAAGATAGTATTGAGAATGTAAGGTTAATGTTGTGGGTATTTTGTAAGATTTGGCTTTGCATATTTTGTAACTTTCCTACTTGTTTTTTATTTAGAGGGTGGTTCCTTGTCATAACTATGAATACTTGTATTTTATTAAGAGGGTGGTCTCTTATCATAAATATATGCCTTCATAGATGTTTTACATGAAACAACGCATTGCTTCTTCACTTGCATTGTCTCTCGTTAGCAATCTTCTCATAGCTGTTTAACCTACCATAACTTATGGTTTCGTTTATTGGAACCGTAGACTTTGATGTAGACGTAGTCCTAGAAGAGGTTCTTGAGGAAGGACAGACCCTGCCCGAGTGATAGTAATGGAGGCCTGTCTCCGTTAATAGTTCTTTTATATTCCTAGAGATGTATTATGTAGTCAAGTGACAAATCATGTCTGGTTTGTTGAATTTGGATGTAAGCAATGAACAACTGGTACTATGTAATATTATTTGGGAAGTGACAGTGACATGAATATTTACATTTAATGGATGAACCTTTTTTCGATTTAGATCTTTGGTACAAATAGCATTTACTCTCTGACTAAACCTTTACTTATTTCGTTGCAATACATGGCCCAAAGGGTGCAACCCTAGGTGGGTGAGTGGATGATAGAGCCCCCATTGACATGACCACACACTGTCGGACAAGGGAGGGGACATGCTCGACGTCAGCCTGGCCCTGTACCAGATCTTGTACCTCCGACCCAGTCTGGGCCCGGTGTTGCTCCCCATATTGGGAGTATTAATCAGTCGCCAACGGGTACATCTATGGGAGATGCGCGGCTTGCTTGAGTTGATGTGATGGTCTCAGATATTACTGCGCACATTGATCAACAAATCGCGTCAGTAGAATAGAGTGTCACCGATTTTGTCACCGATGTTGGCCATCAGATATATATCCTAAACGAAAAGGTCAACACATCGATTGAAAATTTTAATAAATATGTAAACAACTCGTACTGAGTATTTTTCACATTTATCACGTTGTTTACAAAATTTTATCATATTTTATACTTTATTTTTATCATATGTAATGAACAATATTTTAATATATATACTGTTTTTGAATTTCAATTTTTAATTTTTTTTAATGTTAGCTTATCCAACTTTAATATTAAATCAATTAACGTTTGAACGTTGGCGCCAAACATTTCTACGTTCGCACGTAAATAGTCTCAACGTTCAAATGTCCAGAGCACGTTCTAACATGAATATGTATACGTTAGAATGTAATGCACTTTCTTGGCTGCCTTCAGTGAGGGTTTCCACAAACCGTCACAGAAAATACTTTTTTGCGACGGTTTGGGCATTGTCACAATTGCCAAACAATCACAAAAACTCATTTATGTTGTAGTGCATGTCTCATTCTAATTAGTTGCTCTACTTCCACTGTACAAAGCTATTTTTCCAATATGGTATCAGAGTATATTTAGCTCTTCCGTCAAAGGTATTAGAGCATACATACATATATATATATATATATATATATATATAATTGTGTGTGTGTGTATGTATTGCTAAAAATCTTAAAGCAAGATGAAGTGTAAATGGCTTGTTTACACCCTTCATCTAGAGGTTGACATCTCAACTTTTGTAAATTTACATTGAAGGAATGGAATGGACTCACCAATACAGGATTGTAGCAAAGTTTTATTAAAAATATTTAAATTAAAAAAACTAAAACTCCAGTCAATTGGGTGGTGTGGCCACCCAAGGTACACGGTTGACCTCTCAATTAGGGGTGCAACTGGCCACCTTGGAGGCCAGAACCACCTCGGGGTGGTCCCGCGTAAAGTTGTCGACCTAGTTAGTTCCATAACAACGTTGGTGGTTTTCTCTTGTGGTGTCAGTAATTTCTGGACAAATTCAGTACTCTGGCATGGGTGGTTGGCTGCCACCCAGCGTTGAAGTGACTTTTACGACCGCTTTCGAGGTTGAAGGTCACGACTGAAGCTCTCTTACCTTGAATACTACTGCACTAGATCATTCAAAAAAGAAATTGAAGGAAAATAAAGTTCAAATTTCAAAATTAAGGAGGTAGGTTTTTCCACCCCAAGTTTAATTTGCGAGGAAATGTTTAAATAAAATAGAATTGGAAATTGTCGCTGGTGGTTATGATGAGAATCGAGATTATTGATATTGATACGGAGATAGTGGCTATATATGGCAAGGGTACTGCTAGTACATACTATATTTCTATCTCTCTTTTATCTATTACATAAAACATGACAATTTTATCACATCTGAATCATTATTTATTATCTTAAAGAAAAATTTAAAAATTGATAGATAATGCAAATGTGTTTTTTATTCTATTTAAAAATTTATTATCACATCTTTTTTTTTCCTGTGTCTTTTCGCTCCCCCTTTCTCTATTTCTCTCGTTTTCGTAGTGCCCCTTTTCTCTAGTTTTAGTAGTGCCCCGATTCTTCATCTCTTCGATTCTTCACACAGAAACACAGCAGAGCCACACTGGTTTCTCTCCTTTCAGGTTTGTGCAAGCTTCTTCTCCTTTCATGTACTATTTGTCTCCTTTCTTTTCTCCTTCAACCCTAGTTTCAAGAAGAAAGGGAATTGGACAGCCACGATGGGGGCTTTTGCTCTCGGTGAATGTCTGGAAACTTCATCTATTAGACCCAACGTACATTTTACTGCCTTTGGTTTCATTGTTTTTGGCTGATTTTCTCACACATTAAGTGTTGTAGATTGTCAAGCAACCACTTGGAAAAGGGTATTGTGTTTTTTCTTTCTGTAATGTATTGTTGATATATTTCACGATTTGATGAACGCCTGTGAGTTGGTTTGTTGGTATATTCTGCGTTTCATAAAAAATCGTTTCCATTAAAAAAGAAAACATGACAACAACATTATTGGATTTGTTTCTTTAATTAGTTTTTTTCATGAATAATGAGAGGGAACAATTTACTCATGGAGGAAAGCTCATTTTGATGCATAACATGATATTGAGACTGCCTTCTTATGAAGAATAAGAATATTAAGACCAGATTAAGAATCTTTCCTTTAATCTTCACTTATTCATTAAAGTTGGTGCAAAAAATCAAGCCAGCTAGTTTTGGTACAAATGCTGCTAATTTCTCATGAAGCAAAAACATCCATATTTTGCTTTGCTTCTGTTTGATGGGAAACTAGTAGTTTTCTAAGACTCTGAGATGTTCAAGAACCATAATAGGCATGTATACGAGATAAACTGCTACAAGAGGCTGATGAGTTGGGGGTACTATTAACAAATGAATTAATATTGGGAGCTAGGGTTATATATAGAAATCCATAAGCTCAAGGATTTATATTCAACATAAAATAAAATAGTGGATACAATATATGTATCCATGTGGTTTAGTGCACTAATAGATGATACTAAACGTCTGAAAACTTGGAATGGAGATATTTTTTCCAGGTCCATAGGCCGAGTTACCTAGATCTAAGAGCAATGAGATACATATTTAGGTATACTAGAATGAACTAGCGCCTGCTCTGAATGGTTTGATTTCATTCACCTTCAGCAGTTGTCTGGTGATAATATTTAAAAGAATAATATTTAAAAGGTTATGACTCGCATTTGATCTATTATTTAAAAGAATAAAAAGGGAAAACAAAGTACGAAACGAGGGGGGAGAGAGAGTTTCCTCAAAATCTCTATTTTTCTGAAATCTTTATTGGCTAATTATTATTATTTTGATAGGGAGAGAGATTTTTCTCAAAATCTCATCTTTTTGGTTAATTATTTATCATGTTTGTTTATGCAAAGTAAGCATAAATTCTACTAAAATGTTGTACCTTAATAAACTTTATCCCAAAACTTCGTTGAAAATAATTTTGGGAATTGTTAAAAAAAATTCTTCGTACTTTCTTTACCTCACTTCACCCGTGAAACAAACAGTGATAGCTAGGACAAATCCTGTCGTCTGTCATTTCTCCTCTTCCATTCTCTTCTTCCTAGACAGATTTTGAACCTTCTTTATGATAATGGAATAGTACGGGTACTTGTTGAAGAATAATTATCGGCAGCAAGGATCACAACATTACTAATTAGTTTTGTTACTTGGTTTTGTAAGTTGGTTTTGTATTATACAGTACTACCTGCTGTGTCTGCTCCATTTTCCTAATGTAACTGTGATTGGAAAACCCACTGCATATGTATTTTAGCTTTCATTATATTAGGACATAAATATAAGTTGGTTTTGTGTATGTAAGTTGGTTTTTTGTAAGTTGGTTTTGCGTATGTATGTGCTACCTTTGTCTATTATCTGTCTTGTATGTGTTGCCTTTTTTAACAACTTAAACAGTACGATTCTTCAAGGATGGATACTCCATTTGAGGATGACCCCTTCTTCACCACTCTCTTACAAAGTAGAGGAGAAGGTTGTAATAGCACTCTAACATACACACAATATTCTAATGTTGTGGTCCAAACAACCTCTTTCACGGTGAAAAGAGGCATTAGATAAAAAAAGTTTAAAGATGTGCATCTTTCACTGTAGATGATGATAACTTACTTATCTCCGGTTGGCTCAACATTAGCATTGATGCTATACGTGGTACTGACAAAAAATCCACTCAAATGTAAGACAGAATTTTTGAGTTTTATCATGAGTATAAAACACCAAATACCGTGAACCGTTCGATAGGGTCATTGATCAATCGTTGGTCCATGATCCAGAAATGCACAAACAAGTTTTGTGCATTTCTAGCATAGGTAGAATCATTGCACCCGAGTTGTGTGATCGAGCAAGACAATGTATGTACCATTTTCTTTTAATAATGTGTTTATTTATCTAAGATTTATTTTCTAACAATATTCCTTCACTTTTTCAGATTGAAAATGCAAAAATAATGTATATAAAGATATGGAGAAGGGGAACTTCACTCTGGAGCATTGTTGGTGTCTTTTGAGACACCAACCCAAATGACAGCAACACATGATTTCACTGAATAGGAGGAGAAGGCCACATGATAAACATCAAGCCAATGAGTAGTCAAGTGAAGTTGCCGATGACGTTGTGGAGGAGAATGTTAAGAGACCTCTAGGCAAAAAAGCTAAGAAAGGTAATTTGAGGAAGCAGAAGGCCCAAGAATTATGTGATGCTGAGTTCAACATAGCATTAGAAAAAACGACCGAGGATAGATGGTTGTTCATGGTAGAGAGGAGATCATGGGTTACGAAGGCAGATGACGATAGAGGTGCACAACTAGAACTTGATAAGAGAAAGTTCGAGGCATAGATCATAAACAAGGATCTTTCTGGCATGAATACCATGCATGCAGCAAGCTTACTTCCTTAATATTCAGAGGAAAATTTATAAGGACTCCTTGAATAATTTCGAAGGTACATCTGAGAAATCTCCATCCACACTTCATGGAGGTGTGTAACCGTTGGCTATGATTTCAAATTTCCAGCTTTTAGTGGCTGGGCAGCCACTAAGAGATCTGATTTTTTTTTATTACGGATACCATAATTGATCAATCTTATTTAATGAAATATATAGCGATGAGTCTATATGGAGTTATGTCATATTTTTTTTTACAAGCTTTTACATACACCTCGGCTCCCCTTAAATTAGATTCCTAACTTCGTCCCTTCATATAATTTGTATCATTAGTCTATACAAAGTTGGGAAGTTCTTGGTGGAAGAAAAGTCAACGAAGCTCTTGATCATGATCCTCATTGTTTGGCAACGGAGCCTCTCATGCATGCTAAAAGATGCTCATGCATTGTATTATATGGAAGAAACTTCCTGTATTACGCAATAAGCATATTGTATGTGTTGACCGAATAGTAATTGATGACTTCGTTGGAAAAAAATAATGATCGACTATCAGAGTATGATCTCATTAGAATGTTTTATTAGCAGAAAATCAACTTTTCAATGTTTTCAGTGCCAAGTGCATACGTTTCAACTCCAAGGATGGAGATTACTTGTGATTATACTCATGATTATGCGCACTCTGTCAACAATAATATGCTGATAATTGCTACATATATGCTAGTTGAATGATGTAAGCCAGCTCATATATAAACGCCTAAGGTCAAAAATTGGAAGCTGCCTTTTCTATTATTATTATTATTTTTTTAAAAAAAAGAAGCTTCCAAACTAGTAAATAAAGACCCAACCTCCATTAGCCCGCATTTTGTCAATCTGTATCCCAAGTCTAACCATCAATGGCTGCAGCATTAACAAAGAGGTACAACTTCCCTTTCATGGCGTTTTAATTTGCTCCTCCCATCAGTACAGATGGCTACCAACCACAAATATAAATCTCTCTCTCTCTCTGTCTCTCTCTCATGCATGCACGTCTATTGTTTTAGGTATGCAGTTGTCACGGGGGCAAATAAGGGGATTGGATTTGAAACAGTCAGACAACTGGCTTCGAAAGGGATCGTAGTGGTGCTAACAGCAAGAGATGAGAAGAGAGGCCTTGAAGCTCTCCAGAAATTGCAACACATCGGTCTCTCAGATCACGTGGTTTTTCATCAGCTTGATGTTTCTGATCCTGCTAGCATTACTTCTTTTGCAGACTTCATCAAAACCCAGTTCGGGAAACTTGATATCTTGGTAAGCAAAGCTCATTAAACTTACATAATATTGTTTCTATCTCCTTTGATCTTATAATCTTATTCATAATAAATTTGAGACATGTGAAATTATTACTTGTCTCAAAAGTTTAAAGTGATGGGAATAAATAAATTTATTTATGTATTATATTGTTAAAAAGAATAAAGTGTAGAGTCAATATTCGAATTCAGAACTTTACTCTAATATAGGTTTAGTAGATGACATGGGTTCAATGGATGGATGACATGCGTTCAAGTGGTGCAAAAGGGCTAGAATATGTGTTAGTGTGTGTGGTGTCCACAGGAAGGAAAAGTGGGAGAATGAGTGGTAACAATACATTTTTTTAAAATTATTTTTAGAAGAGCCGGTAGCCACCCACATAGCAATCCTGTCCCAATTTTATTAATAAGCTTTCACTTGTGGCGGAGGAATACCGTGATAACAAAAAGACACTTGGGTATTAAGAATATCAAATAAAAAAACCTCTTGCATCAAAACAAACAAAAAAGAAAACCAACCTATATCAAGGCCAACAAAAAATACAAAATAAAGTTAATCTCTTAAAGACGGAAGACCAATCTTGTCAAGTCAAATCATGCCTCTCACCCCCTATGGTAATAACTCACAACCTCCATACGTCCTAGTGATCCCAAATTTCCCTTGACGAGCAAAGAAATCTGCAATTTTGTTACCCTCTCTATAAATATGTGAAGAAGAATAAAACATGCCTTCAAGACCTTCAAGTAGTTGCTCCCAAAAGTCCCATAAATACCACACATTATAGACCTTAGAAGACAACCAGTGAACAAGTAATGACGAGTCACATTCGATCTCCACTTGCAAAAACCCGAATTCTTTGCAAACAACCACACCTCTGGAAAGAGCCCTTAGTTCAGCAGCATTATTCGTCCCAGCACCCAGATATTCCGAAAAAGCAACTCTAACATTTCCAAAATGATCCCTAATCACCCCACCCCCTCCACAAGTTTCCGGATTTCCCCTGCTACTCTCATCAACATTCAACTTCACCCATCCTTCCCTTGGTTTACACCACACCACTGTACGAGGGCGTCTATTAGAAACCTGCGAAATTGGCAAATTAATAGCTCTTAGAATATCACAATCACTCGGTGAAAGCCTGCTGCATTTGATAATATTCTTAGAGATTTGCCCAAGCCAAAACCTTATCATAAGCCAAATAGAATCTGCTGCTCCATAAATCGACTCCATTCGTGCCTTATAGCGACAAGCCCACAACCTCTAGGTTATTAGACACGGAACTAAGCCTACAAGAATACCACGCTATGAGGAGCCTTTAGCACAATTGAACCAAGATGCCAAACGTGAACGACATGTTGAAAAGTCCATGCATCGCACACCTAACTCCGTCGATGCTCTTCTCCACACTGCCATAGCAATATCACCAGAGCATAAAACATGATCCATAGTTTCAAAGTTACCAATTGTGCATCAGTCACAACGGGATGCAAGAGCTATGCCCATTTCACGTATACGGGCATCCACAGGGAGGCACATAAACCATGCCTTCCAAGCACAAACGGCCACTCTTTTTGGCAAGAGCTTATGCTAGAGCTAGTCCTTCCATGGAAAAACCTCCTCACACCGAACCTGAATAAGATCCCAACCTGAGGCAGTGGAAAACTTGCCATCCTGAGTTGGTTCCCAGATGTAAACATTCGCTTACCTATCGCCACAGACTGCATCACCTCTA
Source organism: Juglans regia (assembly GCF_001411555.2). Classification (NCBI taxonomy): domain Eukaryota; kingdom Viridiplantae; phylum Streptophyta; class Magnoliopsida; order Fagales; family Juglandaceae; genus Juglans; species Juglans regia. The sequence continues at coordinate 6,636,434 of NC_049907.1, forward strand.
GAGCTCTAGTATCCCCAAGTAATTCCACTAGAGCCGTCTCATCCCATACATTACCAACCCAGAAGTCCCAAACTTGAAGATTGTGATTGCCAATATTTTGAACATAGCCACTAAGAGGCCCACTCGAAAGCCATCTATCATGCCAAAATGAGATTTTACCTTCCCTGGATCGCACCTTTGTATGATCATAAACCTCTGGAAAAACCTGCATAATAGATCTCCAAAATCTCGAACCGCTTGTACATGATACTGCCATAACAAGATTGCCGTCTTTCACATACTTCGCTCGGAAGAAATGCATCCAAAGATTATCTAAGAACAAAACACGCCACGCAAACTTTATGTGCAGGGATCACTACACTTCAGTGAAATTTCGGAGACCTAAGCCTCCTTCCTCGATCGGTTTACAAATAGTAGACCAAGAAACCCACTTCTTTTTAGCTTTACCATTAAACTCCCCCCCAAAAAAGTTGAGAGGATAGAGTTTAGTTTGAGAAGAACAACCTTCAGAACATTAAGAACTGCCAACAAATGAGTCGCCATACAAGTCAAAACATGTCTAAGCAAAGTGAGTCAGCCTCCTTGCAAAAGAATTTTATAATTTTCCACCCCGCTGCCTTATTACGAATTTTAGTTACCAAAGGCTCCAATGCTCTTGTCGTAAGACGCCCCGTCATTAAAGGTACCCCCAAATAAGTAGTAGGAAAAGATTCCTCCATAGATCCTGTCATTCTGAGAAGACCACACTTCCTTGAGTAATTTATCTTCTTGGATAGGAAAAGAGCCGACTTATCCTTATTAATTAACTGACCAGACCATAGCGCATAAGTATCTAGTGCCCAAAGCAGCATTTTAATTGACCTCTTCTCCCCACTGGCAAATATAAGTAGATCATCAGGATAAAGGAGATGAGACACCAAGGGCGCCCCTCTAGGATGATAATAGGAGCCAATTCTACCTTCCTCAAAATTATTTCACAAAACCTGAGTAAGAACTTCCTGCATAATAATAAACAAATAAGGAGAAAGGGGGTCACCTTGCCGCAACCCACAAGATGGTTTAAAAAAACCTTTTTAGGTTCCATTCATCATTATCGAGAACCATGGGGACGTCACACAGGCCTCCACCAAACCATAAAAGCGTTCTGACAAGCCAAAACCCTTCAAAACCAAACATAAAAAGGACCAGTCAACCCGATCATAAACATTTGCTATATCAATCTTCAACATAACATTACCTCCATTACTATTGTGATGAAGCGACTGAACCATTTCTTACACTAGGGTGATGTTCTAAAAAATACTACACCTCGGGACAAAAGCACCTTGCTCCCAAGAGATCATGCGAGGCAGCAAATAAGCCAAGTGATTCGCAATGATCTTTGAAAAAATTTTATAGGCAACACTACACAGGCTAATCGGCCTGAACTTGTCAAAGCTTTGAGGATTCTGCACCTTAGGAATGAGAACAATATAAGAAGCAAAATAAAATCTTGGCAAAGGGGTACTTTTGAAAAAATCTCGGGCAGCTTCTATCACATCCTTTTTAACAATATCCCAACATGCTAAGTAAAACACCGAACCAAAGCCATCGGGTCCGGGACTACTATTCTTAGGAATAGATGATAAAGCAGCCCAAACCTCCTCCTCAGATGGATCTTGAGAGAGTCCCAGGTTCTCTTCATCAGTCACCACTGAAGAAATAATGTCTTGCAAATCTGGGTGCACAGTAGGCCACTCCCTCATGATAAATGATTGAAAATAAAGCACAACTGCATTATGCACTTCCCCACGATTCTCCAAAACCTCTCCATTAGACATGGCCATTTTTGAAATAGCCGAAGTTTTCCTGCGTTGATTTACAAACACATGAAAAAACTTCGTATTGCGATCACCTTCCTCTAGCAATTTCCTTTTTGCCTGCGGAGCTAACCGTAGCTCTTCTTTGTTTTCCCATACCTCCAATTCAGCCTTGGTACGTAAATAATCACTCTCCACATTAGAATGAAAGCCATCTTGCAGTGAACACTCAAGGAACTTCATGCGTTCTTCTAAGGCCTTAATAGACTGATCTAAACGGCCAAAAACCTCTTTATTCCAAGCTCTCAAAATCTGTTTAAGATTTTTTAAGCTTGGCTGCCAAATGGACTAACCCCGTACCTTGAACCTTTTCCCTCCAAGCATCCTCCACACACTTCTTAAATTCTCATGCGTGCACCACATGCTTTGGAAATGGAATGGGAAGGGTCCATAACTAGTCACGTCCTTGTCAAAACGAATCAACATAAGACCATGATCTGAAGACTTCTGGCTTAAGTATTCAAGATGAACTTTCGGAAATTTTTGAAGCAAAACAAGATTCATGAGAGCTCGATTTAATCGCGCCCAACTCCTGGACATCCCTTTTTTACCATTACACCACGACATTATGCATTGAGTAAAACTCACCTCCATGAGTCCACAGTTATGAATGCACGAGTTAAAATCCGCCATAGCCGATAATGGCCTTGGATTACCTCCTACCTGATCTCCATCCTCACGGATACATTTAAAATCGCCAACCACACGCTAGGGAACATCATATCTTTGAACATCCTCTATATCCTGCCAGAGCTCCCTTCGTTCCATTTGAGTGCACTTAGCATAAACAAATGAGACATAGAGACACTTATCAACCTTAGTAAAGAAACTAGAAATAAATTGATCAGACATGCCCTGCACTTCAAAATTCAACTCTGCATTCCAAAACACCCAAAGTTCCCCCCCCCCCATTGCTTCATTGGAACAAAAAGAAAAAACCAAGAAATTTTGCCCAGACATCCATAGCTTTCTCATCAACAAAAGGTTCAGATATCGACAACACTGACAGATTAAAATATCTAATCAAATGATTTAATCTTCGTTTGGACATGCCTAATCCTTACACACATTCCATACCACTATGATTCCAATCATAGTGGTATTGTTCAAATCCAAATCTGAACCATAACCCTTCTCTTTTGCCAGCGTTTGAAGACTTCCATTTTCTTCCTGCTCAAACTTGTTTCTGTCATCTTCTGCAGCCACTATGAGTTTATTCTCCAACTCCAGAATTTCAGAAACCATAACTTGGTGATCCTCTGTTCTATGTCGATCAAAGGAAAAACCTTCTTGCATGGCCATATCACCCATAAGCCCCATGTCTCCTAGATTGCCGTCTTGCACCAAAACCCACTCCTCCTCACATAGCACTGACACAGATCCATCAATCTCCTTCCCCTTATAAACAGGGAGAACCTCCACTACCCTGACCAACTCAAGCGAAGCAACGGCGATAGAATCCTCCCTTACTTGCACTGCCTGGTCACTGTTCTGATCATCATCAGGCTTCTCTACTATCACATTTTCCATCATATCTGTCGGCTTCTCCACAAGCCGTTGCTATTCCATCTCCTCATTAGATCCTGCTTTCTTGACTTTCCATACTTCCGTTCTTTTAACTTGGTTATCTTGCGTCAGATTCACACGATCATCCCTGTGCACTTTCTTCACCCCTGCATGACATACAACCTCCGTGTGTCCTTGACGACAACACCGTCTGCAATAAGACCCTTGCTTCTCATAGCGCACCTCCTGCCAGATCTTCTTAGTAGCCAAGATGAGTATGGGGAAGCCCTGAATTTGTTCTTCAGGAAGATCAACCTCCACACATAACCTTGCACCCGAGGCTCGAGTCTTGTTAATGGTCCCATTGTCAATACCCAGGAACCTATCGAATCTCGATGCCAAAATCCGCAGGTAATCAGTCCTATATAGATGCAGCAGAAGGCCTGGTAAAAAGATCCACTGGGGTGTCGAGGTTGGTTCCTTCTTAAGATCAAAGTCCTTCGTCCAACGAAACAAACGAAACATGCACGCATCAATAACTTGCCCTTCTCGTGCCTATGCATGGACAAAATCCCTTTTAGAATTTAACTTGATAAAAATATGATGAGCATCCATGAAACTGATGGTAGGGATCTCCAACAAACCCCAAGTTTTAACCACTGCAAGCCGAATAACATCAATAGACGGACGAGAACGTTAAAACTTCAAGACCAGGGCATAACTGAAATTTTCCGCAGCCTTGGTCATCTCTGCCTCTAAAAAAATAAAACCCAATTGGCCATCAACATTGACTGGATAACGCATATGCATTTTGAAATTGGAAGATGAAGAAGGCTTCGACACTACCTGGGCATAGGACAAGGATGTATCAGGATTCCCCACTGGTGAGGAAGACACTAGAGGGGCGGCGGCAGCAACCATAGCCAGAAAGTGATAAAAACCCAGAAAAGGAAATCCCGAGAATTGTGGTGAGTGGTAACAGTACATGGTGCATGGGATGAAGGTGTAAATGTGTCTATGATAGCCACGGGTAACATCTTCTTGGGTAGATTAGTATGCCATATCCACTGAGTCCAGGGTAAAGGGGGCACCCGAACCTTTATACAGTCCCAGACGCTCTTAGTAGTAAAATTGCCCTCCTTATCCTTTAGCCAAACAAGCGCATCTTCACCCTCCTTCCGTCTAGCCAAAAAATCATATAGTTCATTGGCTTTCTGATGGCCTACTAATCTGTTCAGGAGAGAAATATCCCACCCATTCTCAATGCGGCACTCTTTTATCTTAATCAATGGGTGCTCAGTCACAGGAAATTGAGCATAGAGCGGACCTTCGTTGTCCCAATTGTCATACCAGAAGGAGATATTACCTTCCTTCACAATCTATTTGGAGCTATTTATCACCTCTGGGATACTACGGACAATAGATTTCTAAAAGCGGGTCCCTTTAGTAGGCTCTAGGAGGGATAAGTGATTTCTTTTAACATATTTACCTCTAAAAAATTATGCCCAAAGAGAGTTGCTTTTAATAAGATTCCAGGCAAGTTTCATGTGTAAGGCTCTCTGAACATCCCCAAAGTCCCTAATACCCAAACCACCTTCGTCCATAGGCGTACATATATGCTTCCAGGAAATCCATTTCCTCCTACTCTTGCCTCCCGATTCACCCCAAAAGAAAGAGATTTGTAGCTTATTCAGGCTACGTATCACCACTTTGGGGACATCTAAAACAGCCAGCAGGTGGGTGGCCATGCTAGATAAGACGTGACGCAACATAATAGTTCTTCCACCAACAGAGAGAATCTTCATCTTCCATCCTGCAATCTTCTTATTCACTTTGCCCAGTAAATCGCCAAAATCGCAAGCCTTCAGCCTACCATCCACAATAGGCACCCCCAGGTACTTAAAAGGAAACGAACCCTCGGTAAACCCAGTAGAGTAGAGAAGAGCATGTTTCATAGAGACTGAAATTTTCTTAGAGAAAAAAATAGCACTCTTCTTTTTACTGAGCACATGACCAGTCCACTCCTCATATTTGTTCAAAACTTCCATCAAACATCTCATACTTCTTTTTCCACCATTTGCAAAGATAACTATATCATCTGCATACATAAGGTGAGAGATAATCGGGGTCCCTCTAGCTTGAACAAATTGACCAATTTTACCTGTTTCAAAGGAATTCTTAAGGAGACGAGAGAACACCTCCTGCATTATAATGAAAAGGTAAGGCGATAAGGGGTCACCTTGCCTTAGGCCTCGCTTTCCCTTAAAGAAACCCATGGGGGTCCCATTCATCATGACTGAGTACCACGGCGAGGATATACAAGAGTTAATCAGGTCACAAACATTAGGAGAGAACCCAAAACTAAACAAAACATGTAATAAAAAATTCCAATCTACTCGATTATAAGCCTTAGACATGTCAAGCTTAACCAAAACGTTGCCCCTAATGGATTTCCTATGAATAGAATGGACCATTTCCTGAGTTAAACTGATATTCTCAAAAATACTGCGGCCGAGAATAAAAGCCCCTTGCTCCTTCGATATCATTTTAGGGAGCAAACTAATCATACGAGCCACAATGATTTTTGAACAAATCTTATAGACCACGGAGCAAAGGCTAATAGGCCGAAATTTATCAAAGCCAGAGGGCTTATCCACCTTCGGAATTAGCACAATATAAGATGCAGTGAAATTTTTTGGGAGCATATGGCTATGGAAAAATTCAACAATGGTTGAGAGTAGATCATCTTTAACCAAGTCCCAACAAACTCTGAAAAAACCTGAACCAAAACCATCTGGCCCTGGGCTACTATCAATGGTAATAGAGAATAAAGCATCATTTACTTCCTCTATGGAAGGATCTCTACCAATAGTCAAGTTATCCTCATTAGTAATAATGGGAGAGATCAAGTCACTCAAATTCGGAAGAGCACGGGAACTACTCTGACTCAAAAATTCCTGAAAATGATCAACATTGTCTTTATGAATGTCAAGAGGGGACTATAAGACCCTACCATCTGACATACTCATCTCCTGAACTCTTTTATGCAGTTTGGCCTTTAAGTAAGCATGAAAGAATTTAGAGTTCTGGTCCCCATCTTTCAGCCAGCTTTTCTTGGCCATATGAGCAAGCCTAGTGTCCTCTCTATCCAACCATGTTAAAAGTTCCAGCTTGGATGCTAATCGGTCTGAGTCGTCCTCGGCATTAAAGGAGACTTGAAGACGGCTTTCCAGATTATCAATACGAGCCTTTAGACCCTTGATTATGATGTTAGTCCTACCAAAGACACTCTTATTCCACTCTTTTAAAGCCACCTTAACCCTTTGTAATTTAGAGGACATGTTGATTAATCCATGCCCTAGGCCGTCACGCTTCCACACTAACTCCACAAAACTATAGAAATCCAAATGATCAGTCCACATATATTGAAAGCGGAAAGGACTAGGACCATACCTGAATAAATTCTCCCCCATCTGAATAACCAACGGGGAGTGATCCGAAGTAGAGCGCGCCAAAACCTGGTAAGACACATTAGAAAAAGAATTAAGAAAATTAGTATCAATAAATCATCTGTCTAACCTGGCCCAGCTGCGCGCTTGTCCTCCTTGACCATTGCACCAGGTCATATTCGGGCCTTTGGAACACATCTCTAAAAGACCACAGGTTTGAATGCACTGGTTGAATTCTTCCATGGCTACAAAAGGACGAGGACGCCCACCTCTTCTTTCTGAATCGTCCTTAATGATATTAAAGTCCCCGCAGAGAACCTATGGAATTCTGGCAGTCCCCATATTCTCCAAATCCGCCCAAAGCTCTCTTCTATCATTTCGGTTGCACTTCGCATATATAATAGATAGTAGAAACATATGACCATTCTCCTTTACTTTAACAGTAATAAACTGATTAGACCTCGCCACCCACTGTATCGAAACCAATGAATTCCACATAAACCAAATTTTACCACCATGCACCTCATTTGTGACAAAACAATTGCAGCTAAATCTTCCTAAGAATGACGAGATTCTATCCTCTAACAAAAAGGGCTCAGCTAAAGCTATAATATTAGGACTAAATTGCTTAATAATTTTCCTCAACCTCCTATAAGAAGTGCCTACTCCCTTAATATTCCAAAAAATAATAGGACTGATCATAATTTAAATTTGGAAGGACGAATTACCACCCTGGTAGAGCCCATTTTCAGGCCTGTTTTTCTGGGGTTGTTGGAGCCCTAAGAATCTGTACAGTATTCCTTGCGCATATCGTCCTTAATTTTGTCTCTCTCACTCTCGTGATCAGAATGGGAAAATAGTATCTCATCCGTTCTTTCCTCTTCATATGCAACCATAAACGTCTCATTAACACTGACTGCTATGGATCTTGCCTTTTTATTCTTCGATTTCCTCTTTAGGCTTATCAGAGGATTCTCCCATTCTTCACCCGAATCAGTTACTCTGCTCACAACTAGATTAATGGCTTCTGTGCTAACCTCTTGTGGGTCTGGTAGGGAAAAGGTAGATTTAACGATTTGCAGGCTCTCTTGCTCAATTAAAACTTTCCTTGTGTCCTCAACAACTCGCTCTTCTATTGATTGTGTGGAGGGGGCAGGAAACTTCTCTGGTAGATCATCATTCAGCTGGACCACAATACTGGTGTTGTCCTAACCTTGATCTGTAGCTACAGTGTGCCTTGTTGTTCCACTAAGCTCCTGGTTATTTACTCTATTCGCCCCTTTAAGCTCTTTACGTTCTTCTTCTTCTTCTACTTCATGCAGGTCGTGTGTGGCATGCTGCACTTTTTCTTGTTCTCCTCCCTTCTTCTGAAAAACTAGTTGGCCCCCTGTTCCCTTGTTTGTATTATTCTCATTTTTCGAAGACCCTCCTGCATCATTCTCATCCATCTGATTTTTCCCAGCTTCTAATTCTGTCTTGGATTCTGCTAAAGATCTTTTCTTGACCCAAACTTGGTTCCCAGTCCCTTTCCTGGAATGGTCTTTACCATTACGTCATGTTTTAGAATTATGGCCCTGTTGGTGACAATTGCAGCAGTAAGCAGGTAATGTTTCATAGACCACCTCTTGTCTCCTACTGTGAGGCAGCCCTGGACATCCAAGCCAGAAGTGAGTAATCGGATCTCGGGGGGCATCGACCTCTAAACAAATCCTTGCTCCATCAGTTCTTGTAGTGCATGTGGTCGGATTGTTTCTCTGAATGAACTTTCCAATCGGCGCCGTTATCATTTTCAATACCGAAGCATGGTAAAAATGAGGGGGGAGTCCAGGCAAGAAAACCCACACAAGCACGCATGGTGACTCATATTCCTCTGTGTAATCTGGAGACCATGCAAAAGGCCTATAGTAGACGCCATTAATCTCACAGGACTCTCTGGACAGAGCTTTATTAAAATCATCTTCTTTCGACATCCTGATGAACACGTTTCTTGGACTTTGCATCGCCGAGACTACAGGACAGCAGGATAAACCCCATCGGCTACGGATGAAAGACCTTATAGAGTCAAGTGAGGGTCTCTGACGGAGGAACTTCAGAATAATGGAAAATCGAAATGGCCTTGCAGTGGCCTCTGTTTCCTCTGTAGAGAATATAAAGCATATTTCACCTTCTATTATCTTCGGTGGCCTAAGCACAACCTCCACTTCAGGCAATGGTTGAGGTGCTGCGGAAACATCAGCAAAGGTGCGGCGACTTGCCACAGTGTTGACGAGAATATTAGTATGGTGGGTGTATCAATGGCCTCTAAATGTAATTGCTGTCAAAAGGGTCATACTGAGGACTTGAACCATGTGCTCTGCACGGGGGATTTCTCTAGACACATTTGGCGTCTAGCAGCAACTCATCTAGGGGTTCATATGGCCACTTTCTGCACTTGGAAGGATCAAATTAATTTTTGGTTTCGTCGTGCAGGTAAATCTTCACAAGTTAGAACCATCTTTGGCCTTCTGCCCTCCATTATTTCCTGGAAACTTTTGGAAAGGCGTTGTAAAGCCCGGTATGAAGAGAAGGCTCACTCAAAAGAGTCGGTATGGCACGCTATTAAACTTTGGCTCCGGCGCATCATGGACCAGATCATGAAAGTGATTTCTCTTTCCACCCAGGACATGGATATTTTGAATAGACTGGATATCCCAGTCTTGTTTCCTAAGCCCAAGAGGGTTCGGGTGGTAAAATGGCACCGGCCCCTTCAGGGCTGGGTAAAACTCAATACCGATGGTAGTAGTTTCGGGAACCCTGGAACCTCTGGTGCTGGGGGCGTTATTCGGGATGAGGATGAGAGATTACTTCTGGCTTACTCTGTTCCCTTGGGTTTGGGTACCAATAATTTTGCAGAACTCAGTAGCTTATTGGAAGGTGTTCGCAGATGTCACGTGCTTGGATTTTATCGTGTTCAAATAGAGACTGACTCTCAACTGATGGTCAATTGGATTGTAAAGAATAAGTGTCCCATTTGGTATTTAGAAGACTTTTGGGAGGATTTACAAGAACATCTTAATAGCCTGGAGTATACAGTGAATCACATTTTTCGTGAAGGCAATGTTGTGGCTGACTTTCTAGCTAAGTGTGGGGCTGAAGGTTTGAACTCTGATTGTTCTGATATTCACATGCTGCCTAGCCTGTTGAGGGGTCTTCTCCGCATGGACAAATTGGGTATGCCCTACCTGAGGATATCATAAGCCTCTTGCCAGGTTTGTTTTGCGTTATTTGCTTGTCTAATTTTGCTATCTCGGTATTTGCGTCTCTTTGTTCTTGTGTACTTGGCTTTTTGCAGGTTCCCCTCTTTGGCTTTCTCGGAAGTAGGTTATGTATCTTTCTTAAGGCTTGTACTCTATATGGTTATACTGGTTTTGATGCCTGGGTGTTCTTTTTCTAGATTTAATTTTTTGTACATCCCAGGTGTCGTGATTGTAACCACGGTTTTCCTCTGCCAAAAGTGAGGGCAATCAATAAAATTGGAGTTCCGTCCTCTTTAAAAAAAAAAAAAAAGTAGGATTGAATGGTGGGGTGTCGTCAGTGGGGGCAGGTTGTGAAGTGTGTGAAGTGGATTGGGGGGCATTGTGGTTTTCATACGTGTGTCACTAGAGGTATATGTCAATGAGTGAGAGTGAGTAGAACTGTGAAGGAAAATAAGGTCCGAAAAAATTGAAATCGTATGTGGTTGAGTACAAGGGCAATAATGGAGGTTAGCAGGGTGTTTGAAAGAAAAAAGTTTCCTCATCAAAGATAACATACCAGGAGATATACATGTGTCTAGCGGGAGGATAAAAATATTTATAACCTTTGTGCTTGTAATTATATCCAATGGAGACATAGGGAAATGAATTAGGGCCAAATTTATTGGTAGTATTGTTCCATAGGTATGGAAAACACTTGGAACCAAAGGCATTAAGGATGAGTAATTCGGGTGGTGCTCATAAAGTTAAAAAGAAGATTCATTTCCAAGGCTCACAGAAGGAGGACAATTTATAAATAAACCGCTATTGAGAAGGCCTCAACCCAAAAACATTTGGCATATTGCTATGATATGACATAGCTAGGCCTAATTCCCGGATAGGTCGATTGTGTCATTTAGCAATGCCATTTTGTCCCAAGTTGTTCGGGCAAGAAATATGGTGAGTAATACCATTGTCTAGTAAAAAACTTGTGAATGCATTACTTGTGAATTCTTCACCACCACCATATTGAAAGATTTTAAATAGTTTGGGAAATTAGTGGTCGATAAAATTAATAAAAACATGAAATGTAAGAAAAAAATCAAATTTATTTTTCAAATGAATTAATCACATGTATTGACTAAAATCATCAACAAAAATTACATAATAAGAAAATTTATTAAGAGAATTAATGGGGTAGGGCCCCAAAAATCATTATCACAAATAGTCGGGGACTTGGTAATGCCAATGACTTTTATTAAACCAAGGGATTGAAAAGTTTGGATGGTCGTAGATTGGGGATGTCCCAACCGTTGATGTCAAAGACTCTTATTTGCTACCTGAAAGTGGAAATATAGAAAAATGAGCTTCCGACTGATGGTATAAAGCTTAACCCCCTTGTGGCCTCTCAATAGGATTTTGTTGGTGCTCCCGTCCTTTAGAGTTAATCCACCATAAAAAAATCACAGTTAATAGGATAATTAGTGCTTTATTGCCTAATAAAGAGTAAATTTTTTTCAATATCAGGGACTAACAAAACTTGATCTATTTTAGGAAAAGACTATAGACACAAATCAATCCCACAACGAGATCCCACACACTGATGAGTGTGCCACGTCTCCCCTTATTTTTTTTTCTCTTTCTTTCTCCCCTCCCTCTGTGCCGCCACCCTTGCCCTCTCCCTGTGCCTCTCTCCGTGCAGGGTGGACAGATCAAGACACCGACAGTCCAAGCGGCACTGCCAGCATAGAGCTCACGGCAGCTCGCATTGCACGTTGGTGGTTGGAGACCACATTTCACACACTGTGTGCATAGTTGACTGCGCGCTGCTAGGTGTCTGGGGGATTTGAGCCGATGAATTGTCCTTTGGCAGTTTGTGGTGGTCGAGAACTATCCCGGGAGGGCACACAACATAGGCAAGGAGGGAAAAGGGGGGGAGGCCAGGGGGGAAGAGAGAGAAAGAGAGAGAGGGGAAGAAGAAGAAGAAGAAGAAGAAGAAGAAGAAGGGAGCGGTGACAAACTGTTAGTATGCTACATCAGTGTGTGAGATCCTTTTGTGGGATTCCTTTGTGTCTCTAGCATCCCTCTCTATTTTAATGGATTTGGGAAGGTTACCAACATGTGCATCACCCATGTGAGTAATTGGGAGGATGGTACCATTCCCATCCATGACATGATCATGACCATGATAGGGATGTAAGTTTTGCAAAATACTTGACTAGGGTGTCATATGTGCCAAAGCCCCCGTATCTACCATCCATTCTTCATCGACTTCATTAGATATAGTCAATGCGGCTTGAGTTTGAGGGATGTCAGTGTCTTGATAGGCTTTGTCAAAATGGTGCCAACATCGAAGAGCTTCATGTCCTTTTTTCTCACAAATTGACAAGTTGGGACACGAGCAACACTGGAGTTTTGTGGAGGAGCACTAGGACCTGTCCTTGACTTGCTGAGTGCGATTGTTGGAGCCTTGTGGTCTAGTGCTTCGCTTAAAGCGGTGAGTTTTGTTGGAGTAGAAAGCATCCTGATCAGTAGTGCTCTCGGTATCATGTAGAGCAAGCTGGGTTTCATAACTTTGAAGAAAGGGATAAGTTCTATATACGAAGGCATGGGCGGTTTGAGCATGACTTTAATAAAAGATTTGTATTTTGGGCCAAGGCTATTAAGGAGAGAGATTAATGCATTATTTTTGTCATGGACTGGGACGCAAATATTTTCTAAACTATCACAAATGCTCTGAAATTTTCTCAAATAATCAATGAGAGATGTCAACAGTCTTATAGGATCGCAGATAGCAAAATAGTCATTGACAGGGACACATATAGTAAAATTGTTTCTGTAGCTGGCATCGACGCTCTTGGGAGGGTTGGGCATGTGCTTCCTTAGACTTGTGCTGTGGTGTCTAGCCCAATGACTAGACCCAAGGCTTCCTCTATTAAAGTACCGATGATCCATCATCTGAGTAGTCTATCTAATTGTCGGCACTTGGTATACTCTGAATTAACTCTTAGCTTACGTTTCAATGTTGAGTTGAACTGAAATGAGTTAAGTTCTTTATGAATATTAGTAAATTAAGATGGTGAAGTGAGCTTTATAGAGCCCACCTAAGATCAGTTTAGATATGTTTAGTTGTTAAGATGAATTTAAATGTATTTATGAAAAGTTAAAAAAGGTTGTGGATCCCGCGTATAAAGAGGTATTGAGTTGAAAATAATTATAGATTCCACGTGTAAAGAGGTCTTGAGTTAAGTGATGTTTAGTAATTTGAGAGTTGTGTATTTAGATGTTGGGCTATGCTTAAATTTGAACTTAACTCAGATAAACTTAGGGCTTATTTGTTTTTAGAGATGAGATGAGATTAAAGTTAAAAAATTGAATAAAGTATTGTTAAAATATATTTTTTAATATTATTTTTGTTTTGAGATTTAAAAAAGTTGAATTGTTTATTTTATTTTGTATTGGAAGTTGGAAAAATTGTAATGATTATATGAGATGAGATGAGATGAGATGAGATGAGATGTTTTTTGAAAACAAACGAGAAGAGTCCATGTGAGCAGGTGATCTTGGCTCTTGGCCAAGCCTAAAATTTGTTCTCACCATAAAGGGTAGTTGTCTTGCTTGAGACCCAATGTGACATAGTTTCTCATATTAATAGATGGGAAGGCCATATTAGGAAGCAGATTGAAGCAGGAAAAAAAAAAAAAAACAAGGATAGAAAGATGGCGTAAGCCACTAAGACTTTAATATCATGTGAAATCATCACTTATTTCTAAAACTTAAATTGATGGAAAGATGTGAGTTATATATTTGTATTATATTTTTAATATGCTAGACGTACTAAATGCTTGTGATCGTTATTTGAACGATTTTAATATTTTCTTCAACATTTCCTTTTACAATTATAGAAACTCTCACTAAAATGTGAAAGCACAAACAGATGTATGTAGTTTATTTACGGTAATATATTTGATTATGAGAAAAAAAGATCAAAGAACATAGACTAAAGATCAAATATACTATAGAGTAATGCTACTATGGTCTTTTAATTTATATCACTCACTTTGCCCCTTTGACGTGTGGTGCCATGTGGCTTATTAAAAAAGTTAAAAACACAAACATAAAAGAATAGCAAAAATTTAAGATTTTAGTCTTTATCTTTTTGTGTTCTCGGTTGTTATTTTATTTTTAATATATATATTTTAAATTTTTGTAATTTTTTTAAGTCACGTGGCACTAGGGTACAACGTCAAAAGATAAAATGAGTGGTATAAATTAGGGAAGATAGTAACATTACTCTATACTATAACATCTTGATATTGTCACTTCGGTTGATGTGTCGACGCATTTTAAGTGGCTATTGTCATTTATTAGTTATAAAAAAATCACTTCAACACAATATATTTGGGTGTTATTATTTTTGAAAATAATAAGAGCTCGGTGCATGCATGCAGGTGAACAATGCAGGCATTACGGGAGCCGTTATAGACTTTTACGCTTTAATTTCAACCATTCCAGATGCAGAGGTAAGTCTTTTACGTATGGTAATTTAATCCGCTGCAAGCTTCTGTTCAAGACCAAAGTTTAAATTAATTTTCGCCATTATTTGATAGATAGCTAGGCTAGCTTCATGATCAGGTTAGAGCTGATTGATCGACGTTGTTGACGCCGATTGACCAGATCGGTGAATATTCAACCCATGCATGTTCCTTAGTCTGGCAGAAGAGCCATTACTTCATGCTGGTCTGAATTTAGAGAAAAGATAAAATGTGATGATTTTAAATAAAAGTTAAAAGATAAAAAAATATTGTTAGAATATTATTTTTTAATATTATTATTATTTTAAGATTTAAAAAAAATTGAATTATGATTTGAAAAAATTGAATGATTTATTATATTTTGTGTGAAAATTTGAAAAAACTGTTGAGATGAAATAAGATGAGATAAAATGCTTTTTGAATCCAAACGGAGCCTTAGACATAAAACTAAGGCAAAGAAGGATCAAAATTCTCAAAAACTCTCATAATTTTATTTTTAAATATTATTTAGACATAAAACAGTACTTTTCAAATCAACTGTTTAACTTTTTCATCTAATTATTATCCAAACTTTAAAATAAAACACAAAAATCAATAGAACTTTTACAAACTTTAAAATAAAAATTATATTAAAAAATTAACTAAAAACAATTTTTAATTTTATAATATTTTTACTCAACATTTTCTCTCTTATTTTTCAAAACCTAATAAAACATCTTCACCCAAACTATTTTATTACTATTCATAAAATTTTGAAATGCTACAAATATCCAAATTAAAGATGCCGGCCTTAATCATTAATTAGTAGTACAACTGTATGTAGTTGCATGAATTAAGTAGCGAGCATAAGATAATTAATTAGCTGCATGCATGCTCCTTGGCCAGAGCTTAGTCCATACATATATGCAATGCTAAATCCATGACCATTACTCAGGATATAGGTGAAATGCATTGATCCTACTCTGATCATATATATTATTTGACAACTCAACTTGATTGAATGAATCAAAATTAATTATTTTCTAATTAATTATTATTAAAAATCTTAATATTTTCAGGAAAGGTTTTAGTCTAGAGAAGTCACTTTATTTAAGAAAATGCAAAAATTTGGGGAAGAAAACTCAAAAAATAATTTTTATTCAATTCCGTCATTTAGTTAAATTGTCAAATGGTATATATATCATGCCAACAGCTACCATACTCCTACAACATGCAATTGAACTGGATATAAAAATGATCTTATTCTTTTAGCTAGCTACCATCTTGTTGATCATGTACGGACAACGTCATCCAACCAATCCGAGTGAAGTATTTAGACAGACTTATGAGTCGACAGAAGAATGCATTCGAACCAACTACTATGGTGCTAAAAGAATGGCAGATTCGCTTATCCCACTCCTCCAATTATCTGACTCACCAAGAATTGTCAACGTTTCCTCCTCTGCAGGGAAGTTAGGGGTATGAAACAAGATCAAATTCTCTATATATGGTATAGTTATTTTTAATGCATATATATATATATATATATGTATGTTTGAATAGATCGATGATAGAGAAATTTACTAATTAATCTATTTTCATAAGAATATAATATATTTAGACAGAACAAATTTGATTTCAAGCACTCCCAATTAATGGTCGACTAGCTAGCTGTTGAGTAATCATGCATGGTACTAGTTTTGTTGAGTTTGAAAATATTAGTACTGATTGAAGCCACATAGATTATAGATATATACTTGGTATTGATATAATATATATATATATATATATCTTCTGATATAAAAATAAATAAAATAGTTCCTACGACTTCAATTTCTAGCAGCTCCAAGCATTACCTCTCATTTTTAATTAAACATTTCACTTGTTGAGCAAGCTGATCATTAATGCGATGTGTCTAGCGGCCCATACATGAGGCCGGGAGTGTAAGAATATAAAACAAAATGATTAACATTAATTTTGTGTTACTTAAAAGAAAGAACAGTTTTTCTAATTATAAGGTTTCTTAATTGTCTTGTTGATTCAGAACATACCAAACAGATGGGCTAATGGTGTAGTTACTGATGACAACAACCTTACAGAAGAGAGAGTGGATGAAGTAGTGCATGAGTTTCTAAAAGATTTTAAGGAGGGTTCCTTGGAAACTAAAGGCTGGCCTCCTCATATGTCTGCTTATGTAGTCTCCAAAACAGCTTTGAACGCCTACACAAGAATTTTAGCCAAGAGGTACCCGAGTTTCTGCATCAATTGCGTTTGTCCAGGTTTCGTGAAAACTGATATGAACGATAACACCGGTGTCTTATCTCTTGAGGAAGGTGCTGCACATCTTGTGAGGTTAGCGTTGCTACCCAATGGCGGTCCTTCCGGCCTCTTCTTTGTTCAGCAAGAAGTGTCACCTTTCTAGCTAATTGAAGACAATTCATTATATATTTCAATAATAACAGCATCCATTGCTTAGTTTCCCTTATTTAGTTTCTTTGTCTAAGACTCCGAATAAGCATTCTCCATTTGGAAAATCTTGTTTTGGAGACGTACTTGCATGTTATGCCAAAAATATGTAATTAGCTTTTGGCTTTTTATTCCTGTGGTAAGAAACACTGTTTTCATGATGAATATTCGATCAACGCTGAAGCCACCATTGTGGTCCGTTCAATCGCATCGTTGGACTCTGGCCACGCCGAAAAATGCATCAACATCTCGAAAAAAAATTCTCAAAACCGGTTGCCTCCCTTTCGTGACCATCATCGGACAGTGGACCGCTTCCTCTCTCCCCAATCTCGTCGGCCATCCAAGACACTCACCCTCTCCTTTTTTTCAAGATCTTCGTATATATATATTTTGGCTTATGATCTCTCACTCTTGTAGGGTGATTTTTTAATCGTCACTCGATCTTTGTCTTTATTATACTTGTACGTAATGGACTATTTTGGAAACACCACGTGTAAGTACATTCGCGTCATATAGTTGATGTAGAAGTGTTTTCACGTCAAATATTAATATATGCTGCTATATATAGGCCAGTGTACTTAATTAGCATGCTCTTGGAAGTTCTTGTGAATTCAAAACTAAGGAACCAAAAGAAGGTAGAGGTAGGGTTGGTGAAGAGTCTTGTTCATGAGTTAATAATTAAAATTGTTCTGCTACGAGAAACACGAATCAGGTTAGATTTTCTGCATGCATGATAACTTGTTGCTACATACATATATACATGCATGCATGAATGGATAGCCTGGCCTCCCAGTTTTAAATTCTATTAGCTCCAGCTCCTTGAAGCCTCCCAGTTTCTAAATGAATGGATAGCCTCTTAATTAAGATCATACACTGTAAAAATAGTTATAAAGTAGTAGTTTGTAATTGCAGCTTCTAAATACGTTGTTTTGAGCAAATTATGGGAAACACCGATTGTATATTATTATAAAATTTAATAGACTGGCTTGTTTACTAATCATTGTTATTCTAAGGGGTGTGATTAACAAACGGTGTACCCCTTAGAATGACACCCTCTAACATGGTGATGGTTCCCATGAGGGGTGATATTAAAGGAAGTGTCAAGAGACTCAACCTTTGATTTAGTCAAAGGGTTGTGTCACTTCTTAAGGTTGTGACCTTTGGATTACCATTGGTTTACCAATGGTTGTGCCCTTTCATAATAGGAGGTGTCACTCCTTAAGGTTGTGACTTTTGGGTTACCATTGGTTAACCAATAGATGTGCCATTTACCAACTGGTGCATGATAGCCTATAAATAGGGGTCATTGGTGCACGAATAAAAACACTCAATTCCCTTTGTTCATCACCAACTTGTGAGACAAATACTCTCACAGAAGTGTCACCATATTGTTGTAATTTCCGCTTCCATTTGTTATTTATTTATCTACAGTGGTATTAAGAGCCTGGTCATGTCAGATGGAATTTTATTGCGCATTACAAAGACGATAAATAGGCAAGTGCTTGGTTTGGCAACCACACTTGTATATTTTAATCATCTTCGTTTGCTTGAAAATTCGAGAGAGAAACTTTTCCAGATCACGATGGGGGGTCTACAGTACACTGGTAATCTTCAAAATCTTGTGAATTGTTATTATTTTGAAGAAAATTATTGGCATTATTTTACACAAAGAAATAGTGAATTGAATAGTCCATTTTCACACACAATCACTGTTTCTGCCGGTCGCTGGAGCCCCTCACCGCCGTCGAACTTCGTGGACCTCGGGAGCACGTCGAAGTCTTTATCGCCAGCCACCATCTAGTCAGACGGAACTGAAGACAACACACGCGGGGTCACTGAAACGCTCCAGCGCGAGGTTGAAGACAACCCAGGACGAAACGGTACCATTTCGTCCAACGGTCGTCCAATTCAAATCTGGGAGGGACTAAACGACAGTGTCGTTCAGCCCGTAGATCCAAATGACAACGTCGTTTTGTCCAACGGTAAGAAATTTCAAATTCCACCTGGACTAAACGACATTGTCGTTCAGCCCAAGGAGCAAAACGACAACGTCGTTTTCAGCATTGAAGAGCCACAACGGTCACCTCCAAACGGCACCGTTTCACCCCCTTCAAGCCGAGTCGCAAGTCGATCTCTGAGCCGAGCCACTTACCGAGCCGTTGACCGAGCCGCCGACCGCCGGTTTTCTCCAGAACCCGGCTTGAACCGGCTAAACCGGTTTACCCAGTTTCCTGAACCGGTTCAAGGCAGATTTGTTCAATCGAGTCGTTCGAAATCATTTCAAGCCCGATTTGGTCCGTTCGAAAGCCGTTGTGCTCCAAATTTCAAGCCAAAATATTACAAAGTCCCTGTTGGTCAAAATTATCGCCAAAAATTCTTTGAAAAATGTGAAACATCAAGGAAAGATCGTGGATATCCTCGATCGGGGCGTTATTCTCCTTATATAAAATATAATAGGAGAATTTCTAGGCTGCCACCTTGGATTAAATCCAAGGATTATTATTACTATTAAGTTTGTAATAGTTTTAATTTTTCACAGTTGAACTATTGTATTTAAATAGTACACATTTATTATTTCTACATTCTTCTTGTTGATTAATTTTTAAGATTTATTATTCATGAAAACAAAGAAAAGTATTAATCCCTCAGGGATAGAAAAATTAAATGGAAGAAATTTCCGGGCCTGGAAAAAGCATATAACTTTTCTTCTAACCCATGAAAAGATCTTATATACATTAACAACACCAGAGCCATGTGAAGAAATTGTAGAAAATAAAAGTGAAAGTGAGAGTAGCATTTCAAATCAAGATAAATGGATAGAACACAATGCATGGGCAAAAGCTTTAATTTTGCGTTGCATGAGTGATCATATTATTCCTTTATTTGAAGACTATGAAACTGCTAAAGAAATTATGGATGCAGTTGAAGCAAAGTATGGTTTAAGGTCGGATACTTATATACAGTTATTATTGGATAAGTATAACCGGACTTGTATGAAAGAGAATGATGATATTGGCGATCATGTACTTCAAATGGAGTTAATGGCAAAAGAATTACATGGTGCCGGTCATCCTCTCACTGACAAAATGCAAGTCACAACCATACTAAATAGTCTTCATTCATCTTGGGATCACATTATTACTTCTTTAACACACAGTGGAAATGAAGTAACAATGATATCGCTTCCAGTACTTTTAGTACTTGAAAGAGAAATGATGAAAAAAAGGAATAAAGATGGTGAATCGTTCAATTTATTAATGGCTTAGGACAAGCATTCTACACAGAATAAGATGAAACCAAAACAGTTTAAAAAAAAAGAAATGGTTAAAAAAGAAACAAAATAAACCATTTTCTGGAAACTGTTTTAAGTGTGGAAAGAAGGGCCATTACAAATCACAATGTCCTAACAAAAGAAAAGCACAAAAAAGTAAGGAAATTGTGATGACAATCTCAGAAGTAATGCTAGTAGAACCAATGACAGATTCATGGTGGGTTGACTCTGGAGTAACAAGACATATATGCATGAACAAATATATGTTTATCAAACTTGAAGATAAACAAACTGGAGAGCACAAAGTGTATATGGGCAACAATACATATTGCGATATCTTGGGGCAAGGTACATGTAAATTCAAAGTGAATGGTTCCGTTATTTTACTTAATGATGTTCTATATGTACCTAGTATTCGTAGGAATTTAGTATCAGTGCCTGTACTAGATCAGAAAGGCTACACAGTTGAGTTTAAGTCTGAAACCGGTGTAATAAGTAAGGATAATATATCAGTGAAAGGCGTGACAGATCACAATATGTATGTACTGAATGTTGATATTAATAAAGTACCTATTTATGAGTATTTGAATGTATCTATAGATTGTGCATATTTCTGACATTTAAGATTTGGCCATATAAATAAAAATAAAATGATCAAAATGTATAAAAGTGGATTAATACCACAAATAAACTCAGATAATTTTGATATATGTGAACCATGTATCAAAGGAAAAATGAGTAGTAAATCTTTTTCAAAAAGTTTGAAATCCGCAGATTTACTAGAAATTATACATTCTGATGTTTGTGGACCTTTTAAAACAAAAACTCATAGAGGAATTGAATACTTTATTACTTTCACTGATGACTATTCAAGATATGGGTATATCTACTTACTCAAGCATAAATATCAAGCAATTGAGAAATTCAAAGAATTTAAATTAGAAGTAAAAACCCAGTTGAGTAGACCCATTAAAAATTTGAATAGTGATAGATGAGGAGAATTTGAAACTTTAGATAATTTCTGCAAATTGAATGGTATAAAACACATTTATACTATGCTATATAAATCTCAACAAAATGGCATTGCAGAAAGGAGAAATAGAACTCTATTGGATATGGTGCGATCGATGATGGCATATGCTGAACTACCAATACATTTTTGGGATAAAGCATTATCGACTGCTATATATATATTGAATAGAGTTGAAACTAAAGCGAAACCTCTTACACCTTACGAGTTATGGACGAGACACAAACCGAACTTGAGTAAGCTCAAAGTGTGGGGTTGTAAGGCACAAGTGCTTATCTCAAGGCCACTAAGGGATAAATTAAAAAGTAAAACCTAGGAATGCAAGTTTATTGGGTATGTAGAAAATGGAAGTGGCTACAAATTTTATCATTATGAAAAATGATTGATAGAAAGTAGGGATGCCGTTTTCTTGGAAAATACGAACCTTATTACTCCTGTTGATTAAATAGATTTATTAAATGATTTAGAGAATCAACAGATCTCCACAGAATCTGACAATGAAAATTCTGATATTATTCAAATCTAGAATAATAAAAGAAAGTAAGATGGAAATCAATCTTCAGGTATTGATGTTGGAGACAGTGGGAGTAAAAGATCCAGAAGATCATCAATATTATTTCAAGATCATTATGCACTAAATGCCAGTTTGGAAAATTTAGATAATGATCCTGAAATTTTTTTTGAGGCTGTCAATAGTATTGATTCAGGTAAATGGCTTGAGGCCATGAAAGATGAAATAGAATCAATAAACAAAAATAACGTTTGGGAGTTAACAGATCTTCCAAAAGATAGAAAAGCTATTGGCTGTAAATGGGTACTTAGAAGAAAATTTAAAGTTGATGGTAGTTTGGAAAGGTATAAAGTAAGGTTAGTGGCCAAGGGATATAACCAACAACCAGGTGTAGACTTTGTGGATACATATTCACCTGTGGTGAAATTCACATCCGTAAGGATCATCATGTCCATTGTTGCCAGGATGAATTTGGAATTACATCAGTTATATGTAAAAATAGCTTTTCTCAATGGTGAATTAAAAGAAGATATCTTTATGATTCAACTAGAAGGATTCCAAATTAAAGGATATGAAGAGAAAGTCTACAGGTTGAGGAAGTCACTGTATGGACTTAAGCAATCTTCAAGACAGTGGTATTTGAAATTTCACCAAACCATTTTGGAAATGAGATATGAAATGAGTCCACTAAATCATTGTGTATACATATGGAAAAATGATGATAAATTAACGTTATTATCATTATATGTTGATGATATATTACTGGCAGGTAATTGTCTAGATATGATGCATGAAATAAAAAACATTCTTGAAATCTAAATTTGAAATGAAAGACATGTGTGAAGCTGCCTATGTTCTTGGTATAAGAATTTCTAAAGATAAAAATTCAAATATATTGTATTTAGATCAAGAGAAATATCTAGAAAAAGTGCTTAAAATGTTTGGTATGGAAAATTGTAAATCTTTAAGTACGTCTGTTTGCAAAGCTCATACTTTAAATAAAAGTATGTGTCCAAAAGATGAGGATGAAATAAGTGAAATGCTTAAAGTTCCCTATGCTCAAGCTGTGGGAAGCCTCATGTATGCAATGACAAGTACCAGACCAGATATTTGTCATGCAGTAGGATTGGTAAACAGATTTCAATTCAATCCAGGTAAAGAACATTGGCAAGCAGTGAAACGTATATTAACATATTTACAAGGTACCAAAAATTTGAAATTGTGCTTTGGAAACAATGATCTAGAATTAATCGACTATAGTGATGCTGATTTTGGAAGTGATGTAGATGATAGAAAATCTATAACTGGATATATATTTCTATTTGGTGGAACAACAGTTTCTTGGTTAAGTAAGAAACAGAGCTGTGTTGCTAAGTCTACTATAGAAACAGAATATATTGCTTGTAGTACTGCAGTGAGTAATGCGGTGTAGATAAAACGCTTTGTTGAAAGCTTAAATTTGGGTATATCCACAAAATCAATCAATGTATTTTGTGATAATCAGTCTGTCATTTTTTTGATAAAAAGTGGAACACAGATATCCAAGGGAAAACACATTGATGTGCATTATCACTATATTTTAGATATAGTGAAAAGAGGTGAGGTCAATGTTAATTTCGTTTCCTCAACCGAGATGGTAGCAGATCCAATGACCAAATGTTTATCTCTGGAGAAATTCAGAGAACATGTGACTAGAATGAGATTGAGAGAAACCTAAGTGAACCAATCTCATGGTCAACATGTATAACTCAGCAAATTTTGGGGACGCCTAGAAAATTGGAGTTATGGAGATAACCAAATGAAAATTTTGGTAAAGTCACTGATAAGGTGATCAAGAAAAACCTCAGGAATGGCCTTAGAGTGAGTACTTGATAAAATTTCAGTGCATGTTGATTAACCAAGTAAAAGGTTGATCATGGTAAAGTCGCTGATAAGGTGATTAAGGAAAGACTCAGGTGAGTAAGTACTTAACGAAAATTCAGTGTCATTCACTAAAGTTTTAGTGAAATGTGATTTGATTACCCAAGTAAATGGTTAATCATTTGCAAAGTCGTTGATAAGGTGATTAGGGAAAAACTTCAGGAATAGCCTCTAGAGGAAGTACTTGACGAAAATTCAGCACAGGTCGATACATATGTTATGTATTCGGCTGAAGTCGTCAATTGTGACAGGGGTATGGATTGTTGATCCAGTCACAGAGAATTGATGCCGTTCACTACAAATTTTTTAATGAAATGAAGTTACCCCTAATATGTGATCAGTGGGAGCACATATGGTAAATGGTGCGGTCAGATAAGGTAATGACAAAAAACGTGTGCACGTAGAGGCTTGTCATGCTCTGACGCCGATCTGCAAGTGTAGCAGATGAGAGTTGAGTAGTGGAAATCTTATATTGGTACCAAGGTAAAATACTCAACTGGATCATCACCGTTTTGTGTGATTAAGTGGAAGATGTTATTCTAAGGGGTGTGTTCACCAAACGGTGTACCCCTTGGAATGACACCCTCTAACATGGTGATGGTTCTCATGAGGGGTGATGTTAAAGGAAGTGTCAAGAGATACAACCTTTTGACTAAGTCAAAGGTTGTGTCACTTATTAAGGTTGTGACCTTTGGGTTACCATCGGTTTACTAATGGTTGTGCTATTTCACAATAGGATGTGTCACTTCTTAAGGTTGTGACCTTTGGGTTACTATTGGTTAACCAATAGATGTGCCATTTACCAACCGGTGTATGTTGACCTATAAATAGGAGTCATTGGTGCACAAATAAAAATACTCAATTCCCTTTATTCATCACCAACTTATGGGACAAATACCTTCACAAGAGTGTCACCATATTATTGTAATTTTCACTTCCATTTATTATTTATTTCTCTACAATCATCTCCATCTATATCCATGCACGAGTAATTATTAGCTACGTACTCTCGGACTACAGGACACAGTGCTATGTTTCAACTTATCACAGGGACATGGTGATCATTATGTAAATACTTTTAATGATCGATACGATATCATCTTATATATATATATATATAAATATATATATATATATATTTATGGAGTAAGGTGTATACTTCCTCTTCCTTAATTATTAGGTATACCTAATAATTAACCTCCATCAAGAAGCTGATATTGTCTGATATCCCAATCTACTTCCAACCAAGTCCTCTTCCCACTTCATGTTATTGTAGAACTCTGTCCTAATCAAACACGCATTATTAAAAAAAATTCATGAGATTTAAGAGGGGTGGAGTACTCCAGTACTCCAAACATAATCCTCGATCGATCGTAGCAATCATTTTAGTGTTCGAGAATAAGGGAATAAAAAAAAAAAAGTAATGTTATATGCAGTTGTAGAATGTGTAAGTGTAGTGCAGTCAATTTAAAAAAGAATAAATTTATTATTAAATTTTGTTTTTTTTATATAAATCTTATATTTATTTTTTAAATAATTACGTGGTACTTGTACGCTCACAAATAATACTACCTTTAGATCCACATTCGGAGAAGGCAGCATGCATGAGTTTAGATAGCCAGATTGTTAATTAAGATCAACGGATATCAAACGAGGAGTACTGCTATCGGGAGTCCGTCACCCAAAAAATGTTTTGAATAGTTTAAATTTTTTTAATCATCATAAATATTTTTTAAAAAAATAAAAAATTTATAATATCATTAAAAAAATATTTTTTTAATCATTCATTAAAAAAAAAAAAAAATCCCATTCGGCTCATTTTTTAGATCCCGAATTATTTATCTTAAACGAGATTGTCAATGACTTTCAGGAGGCGTACGCAAGTAATTGATGTATTGGCGAATGAGGCGTGAAAAGCATAAAACACAGACATGCAGTAGATCAGCTGAGAGGAGGACCGGGTACTCAAGCTGTTTGGAGAAAAGTGATTGACTTTTTTGTTATTGTTTTAATTTTTTTCAATTATTAAATGTATAATATACGAATAATAAGTAGAAAAATTTAATTATTTAAAAAAAAAGAAATAAAAAAAAAAAGAAATTATGGTGTGTAATATGTGTGTGGAGCTTATGAATAACAATGCTTTATTTAAAAAAAATAAAGATAAAAGAGATTTATTTTAAGAGCATTCATAATAGATTCTTTATCTTATCCTTTAAAATACATCATCAAAATTTATTTTTTCTATTTCACATACTTATTTTTATAATATATCATATATAAGCTTATCTATTTTTTCTTCATATCATTTTAATATTATATTTTTTCATATTTTTTTATTCATTTAAAATATTTTCTCTAACTATTAATAATATCTTCAAATTTTTTAATATTTACAATATCTCTTCATATACAATATCATATAATTATGTTTTATTTTAAATTAATCCAAATTTTATAAACTAAACTAAACTAAGAGACAAATTAATTCAAAAAATAAAAGTAGATATTATATAATGAAAAAAAAGAGATTAATTCAACTTTAGATTTTGTCTTTGGCCCCCAACAAAAAAGAAAGTGTAGGAATGAGAAAGAAGATTTGAAATAAAAATAAATAACTTTTAAAAAAATAGAAAAAATCAAACAACAAAAGAGAAAAAAATTTAAAAAATTTATAAAGATGAATAATTCTCTGCACATTTAATATGCTACTGTAATAGAATGTAAATTAGAAGATAAAATATAAGATCTGTTGAAAGGCAATCTTATGAAAATTTCTTTATATTAAAAAAAATATATATATATATTATAGATCATCCATTACAATTGTTCAAGAGGCTCTTCCATGCATCTGTTATTGATAGATGGGAAGTCTTTCGGCCACGTCTTGTTGATTGGAAGTCAAAGTCTTCCCATTTATCATTGATAATTGAAAACTTTTTCTTCCAACAATATCTTCCCACGCGTTTCCAACCATGACAAGACATATGTTTTTGGATGGTTGGACCGACAATGTGACGTTTATCACAAATTATCTATTTTATCTCTTTTAATTATTTTAAATTTTTTAAATTTTAAATAAAATATAAAAAATAATTTAACTTTTTTAACTCTTCAAATAAAAATAATATTTTATTTATCTTTTAATTTTAATATTACCTCATATCATTTATGTAATCAAATAAAGAATAAATCTCTTTACTTAAATAAAGAAAAATCATAAGACATCGTGAAAATTATATATACAATTCTTGTTTTAGAGAATGCCTTATTTTAATTATATATGATAATAATGGGTTATAAATATTCAACCCGTGATGCATTTTGAGTTATGCATTTTCTTGTATGGATAATTGATTCTTCAAAATTATGGAATATGGTTGAATATATAGTAATTTTTCAGTAACGAAGTACCCTTAAGTGCGTGATCCATTGGCAACTTTTTCTCCAAATAAGGTATCAACTTGAATCTTTCAAAACCGTCCATTTCACGACTTGTCAATTCGTTTTCATTGCTTAAAAAAAACCCCCTTCGACTATTATCGACAGGACAATTGCTTTGACTTTGAAGCCATAACTTGCATCTGTCTTATACTTTCAAACAAATACTCATACTTGTAATCCAAGTCTCTATAATCCACATCACACTTAGAATTAGAGAAGATTATTATAAATTTTATTAAATTATTCGTATGGCATTATAAATTTTAATGCCTCGCATATTATGCTTTCTCATGCTTTTTTTATTTTTTAGAGACTATAAGTAATAAATTTATTTGTGATATATAAGTTTATTGAAATAAAATTAATATAGGTGTCAATACGAAGAATTAAAAACATATATTATACAGTATACTATCGTCCTATTTTTTCTTATATTGTATTGATGTGATATTATCTATCAATTCTTGAATTTATTACTTTAGAAAAATGAGAATTAATTTAATGGTTGATAGATGCCACAACAACTTTATGTGTAGCATAACTCCAAAAAAATACAAGTTTTGTTCATGCAAATAAAAATAAAATAAAATTTCTTTAATTTCAAAACAATTTTAACTTATACATGGTTTGCCTATAAGATTTCTATTTGAGCAATAATACTTACGCAACATATTTTACAATACATATTTTAAAGTAAGAGTATTTTTTTAGAAAAATTCTGTTTACAGTTATGAGTGGAGAACTGCGTGTGCAGTCCCATTGATGAATGAAAGTAAAAAAGAAAAAAATATCATTTTTAAAATGATATTATTATAATTTTAAATTTTTTTAAATATAACTGTATAAGTTTACATAAGAAATAGAGACTGTATATAAACTAACTCATTTTTTTGAAATGATATTACTTTTATAAAATATTTTACTAAAATATCATTTATTTTAACACACCATTGTGTGTGAAAAATTATGTGTATTTATTATTATTATTTTTTTAATCATGACAACACATATGGAATATATTTTAATTTAATTTATAAATAAATTATTTAACAAAAAAATAAAAAATAGTATTTACAATTTTAAAATATACAAATATTAGGCGCTCCTTTAAAAACACCAACATTCCAAAATCTGTCTTGATTTGCAAAACTTCCCAAAACACCCCTCAGATACACTTTTTCTACAATAAAGGGCTGCATCTACCACACAGCCCGATTTGGATTCGAAATACCTCAGCTAATCTCAATTTATTACAAATTTTTTAAATTTTTAAATAAAATATAATAAATAATTAACTTTTTCAAAATTTAAAATTATAATAATATTAAAAAATAAAATTTTATTCAATTCATCTAAAATATTTAAGAATACTAATAATGACTTATTTATCTTTATCTTCATCTTCATATTTACATAATATGTTTTTAAATTTATTTATATTGACTTATATATCTCTAAATTTTTACATAACTATGAATAGTTAGAAAAAGTACTATTCACTCTCCAAACACTATTTTTAATATTTTTTCGCTCTCCTACCCATTAAAACTAACTTTGTAGAATTTATATTAAAATAATTTTGATATATAAAATTTGTATTGAGTTGATGATACAAAGTATTTTTTAAT
The DNA here is from genome assembly GCF_001411555.2 of Juglans regia. Lineage (NCBI taxonomy): Eukaryota > Viridiplantae > Streptophyta > Magnoliopsida > Fagales > Juglandaceae > Juglans > Juglans regia. Next base: position 6,665,244 of record NC_049907.1, read on the forward strand.
ACATATTAATATTTATTGATAAAATTGATCATTTTGATATATGAAATTGATAATATTTAAATATTTAAATATATAAAATTAGTATTTTTGAGCACACGGTGCTAATTATAAAATAAATAATAATTTTAAGAAAAAAATAAAAATATTTTATATTATTTGATTCAAATATGTATAATTTAATGTGAGTTATTTTTTAATATATAAAATCATTCTTCAAAATATGTGATTTCAAAGACGTAAATAGAGAAACCAATGCTATGCTCTTACGTCTTTAGTTGTATCCCGACCTCCTTACTCATTTTCTCAATCCAAGTTTCCAAGTGCTAACCATCGATGGCTGAGGCAACAAAGAGGTATTTCCTCAATCTTCAGTTTTCAGTCCTTCCATGTTGTCTTTTACACTTCCTATCGAAATCTCAAACCACACGTATATATAGCACACCCATCTCTCTGATTCCTTCTTGTATTTTTTTTTTTTTTTTACTTTTTTGGATTGTTTTGCTTTTCCAGGTATGCAGTTGTTACAGGGGCGAACAAGGGTATTGGATTCGAAACAGTTAAACAGTTGGCTTCAAACGGGATCGTTGTGGTGTTAACAGCAAGAGATGAGAAGAGGGGTCTTGAAGCTCTCCAGAAACTGCAACACTCAGGTCTCTCAGATCGAGTGGTTTTCCACCAGCTTGATGTGTCTGACCCTGCTAGCATTACTTCTTTTGCAGATTTCACCAAAACCCAGTTCGGGAAACTTGATATCTTGGTATATATCATTCAAAGCTGATATTTTGGTCTCTGTTTTGGCAGATTCCATGTTTTTGTTGTTGGTTTTGCTGAATTTTCAGAAATCTTGAAAAAAAAACTGTGCAGGTCAACAACGCCGGGATTCCTGGAGCTATAGTAGATGGGGATGCTTTAGCAGCTTCAGGTCATGGTAAGGTATGTGTTTTTTTTCAGCATGATTTATTTATATGTTTCTTTGCCAGAAAGATAGTGAGTGGACTCGAGGAAAGTGATGTGCAATTGGGCAGACATGCATTATATATCTTTCCTTAGATGCTCTTTGATCATTGGCTGATAAACATATGCATACAAATCAAAGAAATTAATTTAACAAGGAATCTTAGGTGCTAAACGATGCGCATGCTTTCAATCCATTATTGTCCAGCTAAAGCCCTCTATGGGGATGGTGAGAATAATTACTGTTGATGGTTTGAAAAGGGCTAGAGGATGGTCAGATTTTTTTTTTCTTGTTGATGCAGGAAGGTGCCATAGTCGATATGAGCAAAATTTTTGTTCAGACTTATGAGTTGGCTGAAGAGTGCATTAAAACAAACTACTATGGCGCCAAAAGAATGATTGAAGCATTTGTTCCCCTCCTTCAGTTATCCAATTCACCAAGGATTGTTAATATTTCCTCTTCCAATGGAACCTTGAAGGTATAAATTAACAACTACAGATATATTTGGGCATGCAGCATCCACCTTGCTTATATTGAAGTCCTCTATAAGTTTTTAAATGGGTCTGAATCGAAAGTAGATATTATAACTAAAGTTGGTCTGTGTAAACATCCATGTGTACCATTTTTAGTTAATACCATTTATTGAAAATAAGTAATGTTTTATACCACGCTCTCATCTCACTTTTATTTCACTATATAAGAATCATCTAATAGTGATAAATGCGTCACATTTTATGTAATGGGATGAAAAGTGAGATTATAATGTAGCGTATAGAATTTTCCATTGAAAATTGTCCAAGTTGAGTTTCATCCATTTTGGAAGGGGTCATATCTTTTGCAAAATGGTAGAGATATAAGGGAAGTCCAAGCTAGGCATAGACCAAAATGATTAGTCAATACTGCAGTTGGAGTCTTTCCTAATAATTTAGATTGTCTTTACGAACCTATGGCATTTTAGAACCACTCCAATCATTAATATATATATATATATATATACACATACATCTGTGATCCAATTCCCCATTAATTTAAATGCAAGTTTCCATCTTGTGATTCAGAATGTACCAAACGAGTGGGCCAGAGGAGTGTTAGGGGATGCCGAAAGACTTACAGATGAAAGAGTGGACGACGTATTAGGAGAATATCTGAAAGATTTCAAAGAGGGACGCTTGGAATCCAAAGGCTGGCCGACTGCCTATGTGGTTTCGAAAGCAGCTGTGAGTGCCTATACCAGAATTGTGGCAAAGAAATATCCCTCTTTTCGAGTCAATTGCGTCTGTCCTGGCTATGTCAAGACAGAGATGAACCATAACAATGGCTTGCTAACGGTTGAAGAAGGTGCTGAAAGTCCTGTAAGGTTGGCACTGCTGCCAAACGACGGTCCTTCTGGCCTCTTCTTTGTTCGGAATGAAGTGTCCACTTTCGACTAAGAATTCTATGCCTATTTGTATTTCTACAGTCTCATCAGAAAAACGGGAGAATAAAGAAGCGATCCCTTTTCATCAATAAAAGACAGAAAAGTGATACGTACATGTATATCGAATCAGTGTGTTAGAAATAACAAAAATAAAATAAAATCATTCGAGACATTTTTTTAGATTCTAAATTCGATCCGGAGCAGCAGTGTGTTAGAAACGACAAGTAAAAAAAAAAAATAAAAGTGAAATTAATCGCACACTACACAAGATTTATGTGATTCCGCCTACGTTTACGTGGTTCAGTCTAAATCCACAGAATTATAGAAGCCTTTCAGATTATAATAATAATAAAAAAACAATACGACTCCCCTATAAAGAGATACAACCCATAAATTAATAAATAAACCTTAATCAGCGAGGATTGGATCGAGATCCAAAATGGGTTAGAGATTACAAGAGATTTAGATAGTAAGTTGAAATCAAATAAAATAAAAATTTAAATTTAAATAAAATATTATTTTATAATATTATTTTTATTTTAAAATTTTATAAAATTAAATATTTATTATATTTTATATAAAAATTATAATAAAATGAAATAAATTATGATGAATTTTTGAATTCAAACCTCTCCTCAGAGAGGATTAGTGGCGTTCACCACCCAAGCTATGGCCGGAGTAGTGATCGGAAGGTGTAAACTTAAGATTGGAGGACGTAAAACCAAGATTTTACGCCAAGTACCGATCCAAACTACTCACTAAAGTCTCGTCCACCCAATTTTGATTATTTGAATGTGATCAAAAATTGAAACAAAGAACTTATTAAATAAGAGGTTATATAAAGAGTTGAGGAAAAAAAAAAAAAAGAAACAAAAGAGGTTATATAAAGAGAAACGTTGGAAAAATCTGTGGAATTGGATCCCTGCATGAATCAAATAGTGACCTCGCATTAGTTCACGCACAAATTAATTCAGGAGGGAAATCAAGTTCAGTTAAAATCATTTTAGAAATAACTTTGATTCTTTAATTTTTTAAGGAATAATAAATTAAAACCATTTATATATTTTATATGTAAAACGAGAATCACTCGCTTCCAAATCTGTCTGTGCTTGCTAGACACCCACGTTGCCAGAACATTCACAGATTCTTTTTTTCTTCAGAACTCCAGAAGCTACCAATCCTAGGACGAGGTAAATCTGTCTGTGCTGAGTTCACGTTATCCATTTTCTCAATCAAAGTCCCAACTCTAATTTTCAATGGCTGAATCAACAAAGAGGTAACTTCTTCAGCCCTTCGATGGCGTATTTAAACTTTCAGTCACAGCCCCCAACCACATGTATAACACCCATCTCTCCCATTTTCTTTTGGGTGTTTTGCTTTTTCAGATATGCAGTTGTTACAGGGGCGAATAAGGGGATTGGGTTTGAAATAGTTAGACAGTTGGCTTCAAACGGGATCGTAGTGGTGTTAACAGCAAGAGATGAGAAGAGGGGTCTTGAAGCTCTGCAGAAACTGCAACGCTCCGGTCTCTCAGATCAAGTGGTTTTCCATCAGCTTGATGTGTCTGACCCTGCTAGCATTACTTCTTTCGCAGATTTCATCAAAACCCAGTTCGGGAAACTTGATATCTTGGTATATATCATTCAAAGCTGATTTCTTTATCTACTTTTTCAATCTTCCTGAACATCACGAAATTTGTTAAGTATCCTTCATGACAAGGTTGGACAGTTAGTTGAATTTTGATTTCTTGTAGGAACTCGTTGACTTCTTTTCTTAGTTATTATTGTTTTTATTATTATTATTATTTTGCGTCTTTCTTCCAGTATGAATCTTTTTCATGGGGGGAAATTTTTCATTTTGCACTTGAATTGCACTTGAATAATCTCTGTTTTTCTATTTGTATCCCAAATGATAAAGCTTGATAACTGACAGCCTAAACTACCAACTTCTAGTAATTTGTTATTACAGGTGAGATTGATACGAAGGGTGTAGGTACGAAGACAATTCTGCTGTTAATGAAATTCATATGATCTTGATACATTAATGGTAGAACTAACAAAAGTGGCTTATCAAGTTTATTATAACAGCTAATTATGCACTTCAGATCCCTGATAAAATTAAGATAAATCTTGTAATTAAGTTCTTATGGGTTAGAAATCCTTTAAATAACAGTAGGTATTCGATATCTTTTCATGCCTAAAATAAAATAGCTCATGTAGACAAACGGAATGATGAAATGTCAAAACTATGTGCAGGTGAACAACGCAGGGATTGGTGGAGTGAAACTAGATGCTGATGTTGGGGTAAGTACTTGTGAATAGTTAACTTATACTGGCTACAAGTGTATTTTTACTGTTTTTTTGAACAACTCTTGTTTGAATGTCATGGTTGCATTGCATCTTTTGTTTTGATTTAATTTTTATTTTTTATTTTTAAAAAGTGAACAGTAACCTGTAATTTTATAAATAGCCATCACTTATCATAGTTGGACTCCATCTTGTTGCTTACATTGAAGCACCCTCTTCAACAGGAATCTGATTGTCCTTAAGAAGAATTAAGGACAATCAGATTCTGCAAAGCACTAACATGGAAATGCTTTTTACCTTTTATATCTTTTGTTAAACACCTACTTTTCCTTGAGAAAACTTGGCATCTTTTAGGCTCTGTTTTATAGCCTTTTGGAGAGTGATTTTCTCTTTTCTCCATAGATTGCTGCAGTCTACCATGGTCTTCACAGTACTTGGTGATAGTAACCTAGGAGATTGACTTCTTGGTGCTGCTGCAGGCAGGAGCCGGAATTGATCGGAGTAAACTGATTCAGAATTATGAGTTAGCTGAAGAATGCTTGCAAACAAACTACTATGGTGCTAGAAGAATGGCTGAGGCACTCATTTCTGTCCTTCAATTGTCCAGTTCACCAAGGATTGTTAACATTTCATCGGCCATGGGGAAGTTAGAGGTATGAAAGTAGCACATTCTACCTATAGAAACACATTGTTAGCACCTTCTAAAGAAACTTGACGGAGTTTTACATTACTTTGGAAGGCTTGAAATTCGGGCAAGTTGGACCTCTAGCAGATGACTCAATTTGAATTTTAGATCATTGTAAAATGGGTGAAATACAGACCAAATTTTGGTTAATTCATCTCATTATCTGATCATGATTAGTCGACCAGTCAAAAATTATTTATTAACTTGATGAATTCACTTTGGGAAAATGCTGAAAAGTGACTAGTCTTTTGGATTATTCTACGTTATGTTATTTATCTTATATCAGTTTATTTTTTTTAAAACTTTCTTGCTTGTCTGTTTCAGAACATTCAAAATAAATGGGCTGAAGGAATTTTAGGTGATGCTGAAAACCTTACTGAAGAAAAAGTGGATGAGGTGTTGAAGGAGTTTCTAAAAGATTTTAAAGAAGGTTCTCTGGCATCCAAAGTGTGGCCAACTTTTCTATCTGCCTATACAGTCTCAAAAGCAGCCATGAATGCCTACACAAGAATCCTGGCCAAAAAGTATCCAAGTTTCTGCATCAACTGTGTCTGCCCTGGCTTTGTCAAGACAGATATTAATCGAAACACTGGCATATTACCTGTTGAAGAGGGTGCTTCAAGTCCGGTGAGGTTAGCCCTGCTGCCCAATGGCAGTCCTTCCGGCCTCTTTTTTATTCGGAAGGAAGTGTCTTCTTTCTGAGCATTACAATAAAATATATATAGCCTTTGTACGAGAGTAAATACAAAGAAATGGAAAGGCTATCTAAATATCTGTACTTTCAATTGGAGTAGCTGTTATATTTATACTCAATTACATGTTTATTCGAGTGTTGCTGCACTTGATCAGAAACTGGGATATATAGTTTACAGGTGAGATGAATATCTATATTTGTTAGGTTCGGTTATCTGGTTCTTTGTCACATTGTTGTTGTGCTTCAGCTTCTCATCCTTATGAGTTTGATCTTAAGTCATCTGTCACCTGGATTGTGTTGATGTTTATTGTTAGATCTACCCGAACGATAAAAACTATTTTACAATGAGCCGTATCATATTAAACCATATCAGTCTGTAACGTTACTTTTCTAAGATTTTTTTTAGGAAGCATTTTTCAAAAAGAATATTAGTTTAGATAAAAATAAAAATAAAAATCAGCATGTTCATCAACCTAAATGAAGATGCTTGACATGATGGTAATGCATGATGATTTATAAATTATAATTTCTCTTCTAATAGTTGATAACCTGACCACTAATCACTTTTCCCAATCTTAAAAATTAATTGATCATCATAAACAAATTAACGAGATGCAATCATTGAAATAGAATGAAAAAGGGAAAAAAAAGTTGTGATTGTCAAATTGTTACGGGGAAAAAGGGGATTGGATTTGAAACAGTCAGAAGATTGGCTTCGGAGAAAGGGATCGGAGTGGTGCTAACAGCAAGAGATGGAAGAGAGGCCCTGAAGCTCTCCAGAAATTGTAACACATCGGTCTCTCAGATCACTTGCTTTTTCATCAGCTTGACGTGTCTGATCCTGCTAGCATAACTTCTTTCGCAGATTTCATCAAAACCCAGTTCGGGAAACTTGATATCTTGGTATGCAAAGCTCATTAAACTTTCGTAATGTTTCTATCCCCTTTGATCATATAATCTTATTCATAATAAAATCGAGGCATGTGAAATAACTTCTTGTCTTAAAAATTTAAACTAATAGAAAGTGGTAGATTTATTTATTTGTATTATATTATTAAATGGGATAAAATGTAGATCAGTCAAAATTCGAATTCAAGACTTAATGTTCTAACATGGATTCTGCAAATGACATAGATTCAATGGATGACAGTGCATGGATGAAAGGTAAGCGACTTATTTTGCTAAGTCGACAATTATAAAAAGTACTAGAGGACTTGGTAGTGCCAATGACTTTTATTAAACCAAGGGATTGAAAAGTTTGGATGTCGCAGCTTGTGGATCTCCCAACCATGGATGCCGAAGATTCTTATCTACTGCCTGAAAGTACATATATAGAAAAATGAGCTTTAGGGGAGGTGGTTGATCGTAAAAAGATTACCCCCCTTAGGGCATCTCGATAGGATTTTGTTGGTGCTCCTATCCTTCAGAGTGAGTCCACCATAGAAAAACTCACAGTTAATAGGGTAATATGTGGTTAATTGTAGGGGGGTCGCAATTCATGTTTTTAAGTCGTATTTGTGTCGTGCCTAGTCATAAATATTTAACTATATAGGTCAATTCGAACTCGACTTGTTAAGCTAAATAGGTCAAACTTTCATACCCTAATTTGATACTTTTAGATAATGAATCGTGTCGTATTGTGTCATCCGTTTTGAATCGTTTAATAATTAATTAGAAATAGATAAACAAGACACGACTCATTTAAACTCGTTTCATGTAAATGAGTTGAACTAACACGCATAACACACTTGATCTGATTAACATAATTTTATATAAAAATTAAAATTTATATTTGTGAGAGACAGGAAGTGACTATGAGAGGGAAAAAAAAGGGGTAGGGAGTGGGGCGATGAGGGGGGGTTTCCATGAGAATTACGGGTGAGAGTTGGCCGGTCCGGACCCAAAAAATTGATCGTACTAGACCTACTAGGGACTGGGTTCGATCGGTCTCAGTCTAATTTCTATAGGAACGAATATTTTCAGTCCGGTCCCGGTCCAGGGGGTTTTTCACCCCGGACCGGATCGAATGTACATAAATAATATTTCTTTTATTATTTATAGATATTATTAATATAATAATTGTATATAATTAATTATATAATTTTCATCTAACCTAATCCTATCACTAACTCACCATTTAGTAATTATTAACTAATACTAATATTTATAATTTTATACTAATACTAATATTAAATCACTAATACTAATACTAATATATAGCTATACTAATAGTCTACTATTAATACTATTATATAGTTGTACTAATCACTATAATTAACATTAATATATAGCTATACAGAATACTTGTACAGTTGTACTAATACAATTAGTCTATTATATAGTCTAAATTCTAGTATAGGCTATATAGCTATATCTAATACTAATATTTGTATCAATACTAATACTCTAGTCTCTAATACCTGGGATACCAATGACGTATTTCAGGTGTGTATATATATATATATATATATATATATATATATTAATAATAATTATAGGCGGTATAATCAACTATATGCATGATAACAATTAATACATGCAGTATAACTGACCATATGTAAGAGTAAATAAAACAGTTAGAAAAGATATATAAAATCAACTTTATTAAGGACATAATACTTACAAGGAGATTAATTTTCAGAAGGGTTAGAAGCAAAAGACATTAAGAAAAGGAAGGTTGATTTACAAAAGATAGATTTTAGAAAGTGAGGAAGACAGAAAAGTTTGGATGAGATAAGAGGAGGCTTCAGATGAGAGATTCTGAATCCTCTTACTTCTTTACAGACTCCTTTATATAGACACTAGAATAGTACAAAACAGTAATTTTAATAGTACATGCTTATCTTCTTACGTCAATTATTAACACGTGAAGGTTAACAGTATATACAAAATCATTTGTCGTTTTCTTGGACAATAATCTTGGGCAGCGACAATAATTTAACATGAACAATGTAGACAATAATATGAGGTGAAAAGTATAGACAAAGTTCTTTGTTTTTACTCTTATGAGAAGATAATATTTCTGACGACTTCCATTTGCTATGCTAACTAAAAGTACTAATAATATTCTGGAATTACATAATCTGAGGGTCATAATTTGCTAATTCTAGATCGAATGGGTCTTAGGAATCCATCAAATGTACTGGATGGTAAGGTGAGTAGTCTTGAGAATGAAAGGCTTGTTGGAGAGGCCTGATGGACCGACAATAATGCAGGTTGGTGTAATGGAGATAATCTGATTGGATGTTGTGCATCTTCTTCATCATTGCTATATGAGAGTTGTTGTATTGCTTCAGCTAGTTTTTTCAATTCTTTCTTGCTGGTAATGAATGCTAATTGTGCCTGAAATCTGCTCCGCTAGACTAGAACTTCTGAAACTTTTGGTAATATATTTTTTCCACTATTTGACAGAGACTTGGTGAGCTAAAAACATAATGTTTTTTAGAACTTGGTGATTAGTTTTTCCATGACTTTTATAAACGTTAGCAACCATAATCATTTCTTGGAAATGATTTAATATTTCATACTCAGATAATCCATCTATATTCCATTCATATAATACATCTGGTGCAAAAGTAAATCTTACTATATGTTATCTTTCTTCGAATTGCATATCCGGTGGAGTAGGCCTTGGATACCAATTATGAGTAATAGAAACATGATGTTTATAATCTCTATCTGAAAAGCTATTACCGTGATCTTCTCTAATCTTATTTATTTGTAAATCTAAATTTTTAAATTAGTTTTCAATATTACTAATTTCAGAATCAGATAATACATGTGAGTCTATTTTACTTAATACATTAATATGGGGTTGTTTTGAGGTAGATGCGGTGTTAGTAATATTTAATTTCTCTAATTTGTTAGAGATTTGTTCTAATAAATCATTTTTATTTTTAGAAAGAAATAGTTTCTAGATGAGATGAGATTTCATGGGGAACAAATAAAGGAGTTTTTTTTTACTTCTTTAATAGTAGGATTAATAGGAGATATTTGAGTTTCTACTCTTTCTAATTCTTTACTCATAGTTTTTAGATATAAATTGGTGTAATTGTTTTGTTGGATTATATTGTCAGTGTTTTTACCTTCTACCTTCTACCTTCTACCTTCTATTGTATTATTATATTTTTTATTGGTGAAACTAATATTTGTGTATTTCTTTGATTGAACTTTATAACTTCAAAATGAGGGTATTTTTCATAAACAATTTGATTGTTTTTTTTCTTTAATCCATTGATTTGTAGTCATGTTTATGGTTGATAATTGGTTTGATTTATAGATTTCAAACTATGTAAAGAAATGTATATTAATCTGTATTTTTTCTAGTTACTCATAATATTTTTTTTTTGAATATAATCTCTTTTTATTTTTGTAAAAGTTGAGAAAAATATTAATCTTTTGTGACTATTTTCTTCTTTCATATGATCTTATTTGAGTTATTTTTTATTAATTTTAAATTTTTCTTTACTCAGTGTGTGTATTTGGGTACCATCTCCAATTACTTGTAAATATGTTGGAGAAAAAGGTTCATTTTCAAGATTATGAAAGGTGGATGCCTTATCTAAATGATTAATATTGGTGTATCAATAATATTTTCGAGAATAGTTTCCTAAATCTGTGTGTCTAGATTATGGGATCTGGTGTCAAAAGTTTGGGACCTGGTGTCAAAATTTTGAGATCTATTCCGAGAAATTGATGTAAGAACATATTTGAGTGTGTAATAACTAGAAGGTGTTGGAGAAGAATAATGTGATAAAGATCTTCTAAAAGATTGAAAAACAATTTGGACTGTTTCATCCATTTTTTATCTATATATTCAAGATCAATCTTTAAAATTATTTTCTATCTTAGGTAATAGAGTAATGTTCTCTAATTGTCATTCATTAGGGAGAGTAATTTGATTCCAATCAATTTGTTTAGGAATTTGTACACTAGAGTTTTGTGTACTAGATTATAATAACAATGTATATCCTTATGGACCGGTAATAAGAACTTGTGATTTTAATGTTATTTTCATTAGTTTATAATGAATCCTATATACTACTGTTAAAGGATGTGATCCTTTCATTATATGATAACTATCTGTTTTAATATTTAATGTTAAGGCATGTAAGATATTAGTATCAAATAATGATAGAGAATAATTGGGATAACAATTAAAATAAACTGGACCTTAGAACAAGATTGATTCACCATGCCAAGTAATGAATCATGAAAATTATAGTGTATTCCATCCCTTAGACAGATTAATACTAAGGTGTTTAATCCATTTCTAGTGAGTGATTTTATAGCTACTTGTATTAATCTAATATGTATGAAAGAATATTTCTCCTCTTTATGAAGTTTGATAGCTTCCTTTATTAATAGTTGTAATAATTCAGAATCATTATTTAAATTAATGATTTTTTCTTCTGTTTTAATAGAATAATTTGTAAGAAATGATAATTTAGAAGAAAAAGTAAAATGTTTGTATATTTGATTTTTTGAAACATTATGAATTTTCCAATCTTGTAAATTTCTTTCTATATCTATTATTGTAATATTCTTGATTGATGTTATCAGGTTCTATGAAGATAGTAGTAATGGATTCATTAGGTTTAAATAAAGAATTCATTGAGACAGATTTTTAAAGTAAAGATTTCATATATTCAAAGATAAATAAGTAGATTAAGAACTTGAGGGAACACCACCGGAACCACCTTTAAAGCTCTACAGCATAAATGGGTTGACTAACGGGTTTTTCATGACTTACCAACACAAGCTTCTGAATATACTTAATTTTCTTTTTCTATAGGTTATCTTTGTTAAAGATCTGTATCAATGACTTTTTTTTCTTCTTCTTTTTATTTTTTTTTATTTTTTTTATAAAGTAAGGATACTCAAATGATTTCTTACACTTTTAATTTCTTTTCTTAGAAAGTTATAATGATCTTTCCATTCCTCTATTGCCGCTTGTCTACTTTGATAAATATGATTAATAATATAAAAGATCTTAATAGAAAACAACAATTAATGAGACAAGACTATAAATTAATGATATATACTAAATCATTAATTCACCATAACTAATATTACTAATATATAGCTATACTAATAGTCTAATACTAATACTATCATATAGTTATACTAATCATAATAACTAAATCACTATAAGTCTATAACTATATATATTTAGTATCAATGTATTATTATATTCTTTAATGTATAACTATAATATATAGTACTAGTATGTATTAATACATTAACATATTATAAATTTATAGTATAAATTATAATATATGTATAAATTTATAATAGTAACAAAGTAACAATTAACATCATCAAAACTATAATATATAGTACTAGTATATATTAATATATTAACATATTATAACTTTATAAGAGTTGTAGTATAAATTATAATGTATGAATAAATTTATAATAGTAACAAAGTAATAATTAACATCATCAATATAATTATAACTAAACCAAATCACTATAACTATAATTACAATTAAATCACTGTAAGTCCGTAACTATAAGTCTATATATAGTATTAATATCACTATGATTAATGACTATATCACTATGAGTCTATGACCATATATTATTATATAGTATTAAATATTAATATCACTATTAGTATAGTATACCATTGACTCCTATCACTATTAGTCTATGACCATTAACTAATCTATGATATGAATATCAATTAAGTAACCTATCACCAATTCACCATTAACTAATTATTAACATCTACATTCTATAATCTAATTAAAGTTACTAGATAAATTGTTTAATATAGCTCATTAATACATTGACATACTCTAAGTTAATAACAAATTAGCAATTAACATCACCAATATAATTTTAATTATTTTTTTAACGAGTTAATTAAATAATCCACATTAAATAGTTTACTTAATTTTAATTTTATTAATTTAAATACTTTTTTTATTAATTTATGTGCTAAAAAGATAAAAGAATTGAAAAATCACATTTTAGTCATTATAGAAAAAGACGTCGTTTAGTGTGAAATTGGACCTAAACGGCATCAAGCAACCCAGTTTATTTATTTTTTTTACGTTTTGTTGAAACGACGCCGTTTTAACCTTCGTTCCGAAGGAAACCCCCCTAATCTCGATTCCACAACAGACCTCTCAGCTTTCTGACTCTCTCAAACGATTCAAAACCCTAGGGGTCGTGACTCCGTAGCTGCCAGGCTTACCTCTCCAGCCCCTCCCTCCGTCCGTTGCATCCGCTCCCCTCTCCAAGCACTTCATTGCATACCTTCCCCTTCTCCAGCCCATCCGTCGCATACCCTCCCACAAACTAGCCCCTTCGTCGTGATTCGCAGCCCCTGCCAGGCTACCCTCTCTAGTCCCTCTGTCGCTTCCTGGCATCAATTTGAAGGTTACTTCGTATGCCTCGATTTTCTTTTGTATTTTTTGTTGTTTTTAGATATTGTTGCATCTGCTTGTTTATACATTGCAAATTGCAATCTCTTTTTCCATTCGTGATTGTTTTCGGGCACGTTTATTTTGTAATTTTAAATTGATTTTTTAGTATCAATCACTTTATTTATTTTTCCATTCGTGAATCTTGTTGGCTGGGAAGAAAAAAGACCTCTCATATAGCTTAGGCAGAAATGTGGTTAACTTTGCTTGTTATACATTGATTTAGTTTTATTTTGTTGCTCTTATACACTGATTTGGTTTAATTGTTATACATTGATTTGGTTAACTTTGGTTGTTATTATTGCAGCATACCATTCCCAGTACTGCTGTTGCTACTATAAGTCGTGCTCATTCAGAAGATGAGTGTCATCCACTTTCTCTAAATTAGTTACATAAAGTTTGACCTAATTAGTCTAGAATATTCTTTCCCCTTTCTATTTCTGTTTTACTTGTTGCACTGACACCAACTATTGGTTCTGTTGTTAGGATAGAGGTAGCTGATTCTGTGATGCAGACTACTCAAATTGCTGTATATATATTTTTGGTTTTCCTGTATAAAAGGCATGATTGAATCGAATACAGAAGAAAATTTTTCCTCCTCTTGCCTTCTTTTCCCTTTTCTTACATGGTATCAAGAGCCCAGGTTTGTTTCTTGCTCTTGATTTCCTTTTTACTTCTTCTACAATGGAACAACCAAAGATGACACAAAAACCCCTTCCCCCTTCCTCAATTTTAGTGATCCAAACAACCCGTACAGAATTGATAGTGGAGACAATACCACCATCACACTCGTAACTGACCTTCTTACATAAGAAAACTATGTGACTTGGTCCTGAGCCATGCGACGGGCCCTCAGAGCAAGGAATAAACTAGGTTTTATCAATGGTAGCCTCTGCAAACCTGCTTCATCTAAGGATACCTTATTTAGTGCATGGGAGCGATGCAACGACATGATTGTGACTTGGATTCAGAACTCCATCAGCACCACAGTGAAGTCAAGTGTAGCCTTTGGGGATGAACTCGCTGTGTATGATCCAATGCCTACCTGCACATGTGGACAACTAACCATTATGAATGCTAGATATCAAAGGGACAACGTAATCCAATTTCTCATGGGATTAAATGATAAGTACTCTAATGTTAGAGACCAGATTATGATGATAGACCCAATTCCTTCTGTTAATAAAGTTTTCTCACTTATACAGCTGCAAGAACAACACCACCAGATCATATCTGCTTTCCCAAACCCTGAGTCCATGGCCTTAGCCACCCACTGTCGCATACAAGGACATACCCTTGAGACTTGTTTTAAAGTTGGAAATGCACAAGTGCCTAGCTATACTCATTGTAAGCAAATTGGTCATGTAGCTGAAAAATGTTATAAGCTACACGGTTACCCTCCAAGTCACAAGTTTTACAAGGGGAAGAATGTTGGATCCTATGTTAATCAAGTGAGTCTAATTTCAGATTCTAACTAGGAAGAAATTAATGAAAACCAAGTGAGTTTCACTAAAGCACAATATTAGCAGCTTATGGCTTTACTTCAAAGCAAGGATACTTCGACTGCTTGCCCTTCTGTGAACTATGCTCAAGTTATTCATCAACCTGTGAGCCAAAAGCTTCCAAAATCTATGGCATTCCTTTTGCCCTTTCATCTTTTGCACGTAAATCCATTTATCATACTGATATACCTTGGATCATAGACTCGGGTGCAACAGATCATATGATATGTAGTACTACATTTTTTTCTTCAAATATTTCCAAGGTTTCATACTCTGTTAAACTCCCAAATGGAACCTCTATTCCTGTTAGTCACCTAGGGAATGTGCAAGTCACTAATAACATCCTACTAAAGGATGCTTTATGTGTACCTTCTTCTTGTTTCAATTTAATTTCAGTAAAAAGACTAACAAAATCACTTACCTGTTGTTTGGTTTTTATGTCTAATCACTGTTTCATCCAGGACCTTTCCACTTGGACAACGATTGGGATGGTTGAAGTCAAAGGCAGCCTATATCATCTCTTGCCGGTGGTTATCTATCCAAATGCCTTTATTGAAGCCTTATCTTCCTTACCCTTTAACTCTAAACCTTTTGCTGCTTCTGTCATGACTGGTAGTAATAGTTCTGAACTTTGGCATTGTCGCCTTGGTCATGCCTCAAATTCTAGATTGGTTTTGATTGATGATTCAAATGTAAAAAGACAATTTCAATGTTAGTAAAATTTCTCCTTGTCCAGTTTATCCTATTGCTAGGCAACACAGAAATTCTTTTCCTATCAGCCATCACAAGTCTACTTCTATTTTTGATTTAGTACATGTTGACATTTGGGGCCCATGTTCAATACTTGCCTATGATGGAACCAAGTATTTTCTGACTCTTGTAGATGATTTTTCATGAACAACTTGGGTTTATTTACTGCATGCAAAATCAGAAACTAGAACTTACATTGAATCATTTTATAATATGGCAGCAACCCAATTTGACACCAAAATCAAGTTATTCGAAGTGATAATGGGGCTGATTTTCAAATGGTTGAATTTTTTAATAAAAAAGTCATCATTCACCAACGTTCTTGTGTTGAAACACCTCAATAAAATGGCATTGTTGAGAGAAAACATCAACGCATTCTTAATGTTGCAAGAGCATTAAGTTTTCAGTCAGGATTACCTTTACATTTTTGGAATGATTGCATTTTGACAACTGTCTATCTTATTAATAGAACTCCTACCCCTATTCTTGACAGCAAAACCTCATATGAAATTTTATTTTCCACTAAACCTACATACCATCATCTTAAAGTTTTTGGATGCTTGTGTTTTGCAACTACCTTGTCCCATGGTCGTAAGAGATTTGATCCAAGAGGCAAAAAATGCATGTTCCTAAGCTATCCTTTCGGGGTCAAGGGATATAAGCTACTTGACTTAGAGTCTCATACTACATTTGTTTCTAGAGATGTTAGTTTTATGAAAATTCTTTTCCTTTTCTTAACACTTCTCACTCTGATCATCCACCTATTATTTCCCAACCTCCACCTATTTTTACTGCACCTAAACTAGATTCACTTGATTCTTCAACCTTTTCTCCTACTTTACCTACACCTACCATTGATCCTTCTCCAACTCCATTAGTTTCATCTGTTGAACCACCTACAAACAACACTTGTCCACCCCCTATACTTTTCGTTCCATACCATCTGCACCCATTTCTGAAACTACATATACTGTTTCTTCATCTTCACCTTATCTTCGAAGATCAACCAGAACTAGAAATGCACCTACCTACCTCCAAGACTTCCACTGTCAACAGGCTTCTTTGGCCTCAACATCACAATCTTTGGCTCAGGTAACTCCATCTTCTACTTGTCTATTCCCTTTTACGTAACTACTTGACCTATCAGCATTTCTCTCCCACTTTTCAAGCCTTTTCTTCATCTCTCTCTACTGTTTGTGAGCCAACCTCCTATTCTCAAGCAATCAAAGATCCCGATTGGTGTAAAGCCATGAATGCTGAGTTAGATGCTTTGGAACAAAACAAAACTTGGATCCTTTCAGACCTTCCTCTTGGTAAAGAATCTATAGACTGCAAGTATGTATATAGAGTAAAAAGAAACTCAGATGGTAGTGTGGAAAGGTTGAAGGCCCGATTGGTGGCTAAGGGTTACACCCAACAAGAGGGGATTGACTATACTGAAACATTCTCATCAGTGGCTAAAATGGTGACTATCCGCTATCTTTTATCTATAGCTACCATTCATGGATGACATTTACATCAATTTGGTGTAAATAATGCCTTCCTCCATAGTGACTTGGAAGAAGAAATCTTTATGAACAGCCACCAAGATATTCTAAAGGTGGTCCTCACCAAGTCTGCAAACTTCAAAGGAGTTTTTATGGATAAAAACAAGCATCAAGACAGTTGTATGCCAAACTTACTGCTTGCATGTTAAATTTTGGTTTTTCCCAATCCAAAGCAGATTATAGTTTATTCATTAAAGCTACTGATAGCTCTTTTACAGCTCTTCTAGTGTACGTTGATGATATTTTGATAGCCATTGACTCTCTTGATTCTATAGCTGCTCTCAAAATTTTTCTCAATGACAATTTTAAGATCAAAGATCTTGGCCCTCTTCGATTTTTTCTTGGCACTGAGGTGGCCAGATCTTCTAAGGGAATTCATATTTATCAGCGCAAGTATGCCTTAGAAATACTTGCAGACTCTGGCTATTTGGGATCTAAACCAGTCAAGGTTCCAATGGACCAAAATTTGAAGCTCAACAAAGATTTTGGTCTTGAGTTTCAGGACCGCTCTTCCTATCATAGATTAGTTGGAAGGCTTCTATACTTGACAATAACTCGCCTTGATCTTAGCTTTGCAGTCCACACACTCAGTCAATTCATGTCAAGGCCAATCACGACTCACATGGCTGCTGCTCACAAGGTCTTAAGGTACCAAAAGGCTGCTCCTGGCCAAGGACTCCTTCTTGCTGCTCACTCTTCTTTGCAATTAGTTGCCTACTGTGACTTTGACTGGGCTTCTTGCCCTGACACTCGGAGGTCAGTCACAGGATACTGCATTCACCTTGGCAACTCACTGGTTTCATGGAAATCTAAAAAGCAGACAGTGGTTTCAAGGTCCTTTGCAGAAACCGAGTACAGGTCTATGGCTGCAACATGTGTTGAAATCACTTGGCTTAAATTTTTTCTTGTTGACTTTCATGTTCTTCATCCACAAGCTGCCCACCTTTTCTGTGGTAATTAGGCCGCCATCCACATCGTTGCAAATCCAGTTTTTCACGAGTACACCAAACACATAGAATTGGATTGCCATCTCATTTGAGATAAAATCATGGATGGTTCCATCTCCACATCTCCTGTTCCCACCCATCTACAAGTTGCTGACCTTCTCACTAAGGCTTTCCCTTCAACTCTCCTCTCACCTACTCAAGATGTGAATAGTATACTACTATTCTCCATCTTGTGGGGGGTATTGCAGCATACCATTCCTAGTACTGTTGTTGCTGCTACAAGTCATGCTCATTCAGAAGATGGGTGTCGTCCACTTTCTCTAAATTAGTTACATAAAGTTGGACCTAATTAGTCTAGAATATTCTTTCCCCTTTCTATTTCTGTTTTACTTGTTTTGCTGTACACCAATTATTGGTTCTGTTATTTTTCTTGTTAGGATAGTGGTAGCTGATTCTGTGATGCAGACAACTCAAATTGTTGTATATATATTTTTGGTTTTCTTGTACAAAAGGAATGATTGAATCGAATACAGAAGAAAAATTTTCCTCCTCTTGCCTTCTTTTTCCTTTTCTTACAGTTATACTTTGATTTGTTTTTATTTTGTTGCTCTTGTACATTGATTTGGTTAACTTTTTTTGGCCTGGTTGGATGGAAGTGTGTAGGCAATCAAGTGTGTTCTGACTTGTGTAATTAAATAACCAATGTGGTACGTCATATCGTCTGTTACATGTTATTCTGTTATATGTCATGAATTTCATACCATATGATACACGTTTATCCATTATATGTCACAAATTTCCTATCATTTGTTACACGTTTAATTATTACATGACATGAATGTCATGTCTTCATGTTTGTTACATGTTCATCTATTTCATGCTATGAATGCCACGTCATCAGTTACATAGTTATTTGTTGCACGACATGGATACATGTCATGAGTCACTTGAGTCCATGAAGAAATATTTTTTCAGTCAGTCATGCATGGGATACTCGTGGCGTAATCACTATGATTGTATGAGTATCTCCATTAATAATTTATATAAGGTACATATGGCATAATCACTCAGATTGTTAGAGTACCTTTATTAAAAATGCTTATGGAATAATCATTCTAATTGTTAGAATATTTTCATTCCAACTATTACAAGATACTCCTGGCGTAATCATTCTAATTGTTAGAGTATCTTCATTAAAATACATATGGGGTAATCATTATGATTATCTGAGTATCTATAATGGAATACTTTGGGCAGAATCATTCGATTGTTCAAATATTCCTAACAAAACAATTCACAAAATCATTTTGTTTTTCAGAACATTCTATCAAGGAACATGTGTATATTAACAAATTTTCAAGTTCATGTTACGTTCATGTCAAGTTATGTCACTTTCATTTTAGTTCATTTAAGTCATATATGTCCATGTTTCAGTCGCGTTATTTTCAATCAAGCATAAGTCATGCTATTAGTTATGTCATGTCATGCATAGTCATGTTCCTATCACAATGCATCCATGTCATTATACTGCTGGTAGCTTTGTAGCTTCCTTTATGAGATTTGTAAACAAATCTTACTTGGTAATCCTAGCTATTATTTCCTCTCAAATGGTAGACGATGTGTCAAGATCTCAAGGACCCGCGCCCAGTCGACTGGTGGAGGTTGAGTAGTCTGTAGTGAGAAGGCGGCAATGAGGCACTAATAACTTCTGTTATCCACTCTGTGGACGTAATCTTAGACATCATAGCTAAGTTGGGTGAGTGGCTCAACAACTTAATGCTGTATTTTTGTTTCCAGGCTATATTTATGTACCTCTGTCTCTAGTACTTATGTTGTTACAGACCTGTTGGACAAGTTCTGTAACCATTATGGATATTTGTCATTATGTGAAGGTTTTGAAGTATGTCTATGTTTTTGGGATATAGTACTGGTACATTGTATTGCTCAAAGAAAAAGAATATCTGCTACGAATATTGCATACTGTTAGATGCATGCTAAGTGTACTGTATCTTATCTGTCATGAATGGGATCTATCAAATCCCAAGCATGGTGGTTTAGGGCGTCATAGTTATATCCCGAGCATGCTACTAACAATATGCAATAACCCAGCAGATAATAATTTTTTTTAACAACATACATTATATCAAAATGCTAATCCCAAAACATAATTTCATTCCTTTCATATTCACCTAATCAAAAGTCACATCAAAAGTCAACAAAAATAAACATAGTACTGTAGTCGGAACTCCTTAGTTACGAAAACAAATCAAGATTCAACGCCAAGCCTTTCACGCAAACTAGCAATCAGCTCCAAAATGATATCCAAAAATAGAAGAAGCAACTTTATTAGTTTCCCGAGATTCCTCCTCAATCTAGTCGACATCGTCCAGTTTGGGGTTCGGTGCTCCTCTGTACCCTGACATATATTCTACCATTATAATAAAAAGGGTAGTTGAGACTACCACAATGAAATTTATAAATCTTAGCAAGTTATGCTCCTAAGCTACCGATAGTATATTAAGCATGTATGATAATAAATATAACATGTATGCAGGATGAACATGGGTTGGCTTATGCAAAAAAATGACTTAATAATATCATAACATTTCATGAATATGGCATGCTTACTTGCATAAATTCATTCATTCATTCTTATTCTTGTTATTACATGAAATGGACGCTCCATGGTTACCCTATAAACCGTGTGCTCCTATTGGTTTCGCATCACATTAGAGATCCTTGCACCAGCTATGAGTACATCATCATGAAGGTTTTACCCAATGGTAATTCCATAGCTTGTACTTGTAGCATGTTTTGGCACCCACTAGTGTTAAGTGACTTTGACTTCACTCCAAAAACCAGTTTCTTAAATCTCATTCGAAACTTGTTGACTGTACTTTGTCAACCCAAGAGATTCCAATCTGTTTTATTCACTCTAGAATAGACATAAGAGTTATACTATGAAAATCCATCATCCTACCAATTTGGGTTGTGATAAAACTTAAGAACTCATACATAACTTAGAAAAAGTTTCATGACAGAATTGTATGCTTATGACATGACACTCGTGAATCTATGACATGTGACAGATATTTATAATTGATACTTATAATGAATGGCATGACATAAATATCTCGATTAAAGAGGCATTTATCATAACATATGTTATTGCATGGATCTTACCATCAGACATACATAGACATAATATAAGTTAGAAGTTAACTTACAAATAAACATATGCTTTGTGACATGTGACATATATTAATGATTGATACACATAACAACTTGGCATGGCAATAACATTTCAATTTAATACACATATAATTAAAACATGGTTAATATGCATGAATTTTACTATCTTATATAAAATAAGTTACTAGGACTAAGTTAGAAGCTAACTTACAATTATCCGTGCATAATGAAAACGCAATATGGGCTAAAACGAGAGACCATCTAGGGTTATAAATTCTCATTTAACCACATAAAAATATAATTTACCAACCTAAGACATTATATGCAAAATTACTCCTTAACTATTGGGAATTTACAAATATCAAAGCACTACACCATAGAACCAAGATTTTAAAGACTACTCAACATATCAACACAAACTCTCAAGTCATTCCAAGACTCACTCAATAGAGCACTTCATCACCAAAATACTATCATCCATCCTTCAAACTTCAAATAAAAATATCCAACACAACTCCAATAAATCAAAGACTCAAAGTATCAAAAATTTACAAGAGGTTAAAGTTAGGAAAAGAAACTTACAAATTGGAAAATCCAAAGGAATAAAGCACTAACTTTCCCTCCAATAGTCTCTCTTAGTTTGCTCTCAAGGAAGGAGGATGAAAAAAAATGCAAAGTGAGGGAGAATAGGAGAGAGTGGCGTGGGATATGGAGAGGTCTAACTTGGAGTAGGTGGAAGGCATGCCAAGTGATGGGAAGTTGGCTTGTGCAAGTGGGGAAGCATTCAACTGGAGGGGCTAGAATGCTTGCTGTTGAGTGTTGAAAATGAGGGATGTAGTTTAAGTGTCTAACTTGCCATAAAAAGTACATTATTTAGGCTGAAACAGGGGTACAATTCAGACCATAGAGTGATCATTCCATGGGGGAAGCTTGTGTGAAAAGCTAAGGAAATGGATGAGTCTCTCAGCTAGAACAAAAACACCAATTCTATTGGCATCATTTAGGGTATAGTTAGAGTTTCAATTAGGATCTCAAGTCTAGTTGCAATTGTTTGGTCAAATGGGTGGACTATGGTGTAAGGGAGTGGATGTGGGTGTCAGAGATAGTATATGAGTGGATGGTTGCTTCTAAAATGGTTTAAACCAATGAGGGAAGCATGCATATAAACCGAGTAATATTTAGGGTTTGGAGAATTTGGACTAGGATTTGAGAAGGCTAGGACCTGGGGTAGGTTTGACCTACCTATTTCCCGTGATCAACTCTGATGTTACTGCATTTGGAGGAAGAGAAAGCATTGGTTGTCCAAATATACTTGAGGATTCATGAAGGCTAATGAGGCCCGGGGTGAGACGATGTTGAGTTGATCCACCTGTTTTCCTACGATCACCATTCAAGGGTTTGGGGTTTCAACTTCCCTTCAAGGATTGGGGGTTTCATTACGCTCTTTGGTGGTAGGCCATAATTGTACTTGAGTTGTTGGAATAACGTGATTGTGTAAGAAGGCATGTTGTTTGCTTGGTTTTCATTCCATCCACATTACACATTTGTACTCCACTTGACAAGTTTAAAGGATGCTCTAGATGGAGGGTTGTGATTGTGGCATGTTTCCAATGAGTGCCATGTGGTGCTCTCAAATTGACTTATTTTTCACTTGAAAAATTTCAAATTTTTATTGTACCATAAAATCCTAAATACTCAAACAAGTCTAATGGTGAAATTTGTTTCTTCAAATTATGCTCTTAAATGCCTCAAATAATTTAAAAGGCAAATTTGTCCCCTTAGCGGATCATAATCTGATTATGCTAACATTGCCATGAGTTTCATTCGAGTAGAGAGGGTCCCTGTGATGATTGGTGTGGAATACTTTCATATTGGCCTCACTTGATAGATAGGTAGAGAGATTATCCGGGCGTAACATGTGTGGTATATTCGATTTAGTTGACCGGGTAGCGAGATTTCTCAGGTTGATCATCTGTGTTTCAGGGTTTGTGTGTGTGTATGATCAGGTTGAGTGATTTCTGTCATTAATGATTTGAAATTGGTGAATCTGTTTGCTGATTGAACTGAGTTATTGCATATTTTATACATCTAGAACCAATATATTTCAATTATTTCATGACATTATTATTGGTTTTAGATGAATAAATGGTTAAGAGGCATAAATCCGAGTTGTAACTTAAATTGGTTAATAGCATAATTTATGCTTAATTTTATAACTTGTGATTTAATTAGGCAATATTTCTTCACGTGCACAACACATCTTTAATATTTTATTCTTCCTTTTAATTTTATTATTTTTTCTACTTGTTGAGATAGGCGAAAAACACAAGCTAGGAAGGATGCGGGGCAAAACACAAGGAGGCCAAACTCACGCACACGAAAACGAAAAGAAAAGAAACTAATGCAACACACGAGGGCTCTTGTGGAAAAACACAAGAAAAATACGTTGGGCAACTCACAGGAAAAAAAAAAAAAAACACACGAAGACTTGACTCTTGAGGCTGCGGGGAACCAAAAAAAGAAGAAGAAATGTGCTATATGAAAACAAAAGAAAGAAAGGGCCTGTCATGAATCCACTAGGTAGAACTGACCCTTGAAAACTAGCTTACAAGGAAATGGTGCCTAAGAGCTTATAAACCATCAATCAATCACATATTTAGTCGATGTGGGATCTTAACAACCATCACGCTCCGCAGCCCACGTCCAAGGCAATCCCGGCCCTCACACAAGCTGGCTGTGCGCTAGGTCTTTTCCTAGATCTTGGCGAACATAGGTTGGTATCAGCCATGGCAGCAGGAACGTGTTCATATGATCAAATAGTTTATCAGCCATGGCAGCAGGAACGTGTTCATATGATCAAATAGTTGATTCAATGAATCATCTATGGCAGCAGCAAGATCAACAACAAAAACAAATTGAAGATGCGATTGGTTTATTGTTGAAGCATCAAGAGGCTACAAGATTGTAAATAGAGGCACAAGATAAGAAGTTTCAGGAGGTTTTACAACAAATCTCAAAGATTTCGTGTCATGATTCTGAGGATTCTGGTAACATACATTGAGATAATCAACATCAACAAACGCAAACGCTGCACAGAAACAAAGATATGGAGGAAGGCATGGAAGGAGTGCATAACAAAGAACTTGTGGATAGAGGTTTTGTAAGAGGAATTAAGTTAGACTTTCCTCGCTTTCGTGGTGGTAATCCATCACCATGGATTTATCATGCGAATCAGTACTTTCTGTATCACCAGGTCCCTCCTGGTCAACGTATTTTCATTGCTTCTTTCCACATGGATATGAGGCTTTGGTTTGGTTCCAGGATGCCAGTGAGGCAGGAACCTTTCACTCTTGAGAGGAGTTCATCAAAGTTGTTCAAATTCAATTTGGATCCACTCCATACGATGATCCAATGGAGTCAATTACTTGACTCAAGCAGGTTAGTATAGTTAATGACTACAAAGCTGAATTTGAGATTCTTTCCAATCGTATTAAAGGTTTGTCAGAGAGGAATAAATTGAGCTATGTTTTGAGTGACTTACGTGATGAGATTAGGCTACCTATGAGGATGTTAAATCCTTCATCTTTGAATGATGCGTTTGGCTTAGTAAAAATTCAAGAACAATATGTGCTGAGTATAAGGAAGCCTTGGAGAAGTTCACTTACTGATTCGAGTAAATTTAGTCTAGAGGCGAGTATGTTGAAGCCTGGGCAACCTCCTTCAATTTTAGGCACACCAAGGGTTCCACCTTTAGCTAAGCTTCCTTATCATAAGGTTTCTGAGTCTCAAATGGTGGAAAGGTGTAAAAAAGACATTTGTTATTTCTGTGATGACAAGTGGTAGCCAGATCATAAGTATGCAAAGCCAAAATTATTTTTGTTAGAAGGTATGGAATTTGATGATTCCAGTTGTGAAATGGATGCTGATGTTAGTGGTAAAGTAGTTGTTGAGCCTGTGAAAGTTGAAGCTGAAATAGCTTCTATCTCATTTCAGTCTGTGGTTGGAGCTGGGGGACCTAAGACAATGAGACTTGTTGCTTATATTGGCAAGAAAAAGTTGGTCATTTTAATTGACACTGGCAATACACATAATTTTGTGGATACTGTAGTGGCTGCTCGATGTAAGTTGCATGTGCAATTAGGCCAGACTATTTGTGTGAAGGTGGCTAATCGCCAGCTTATTAATAGTACTATAAAATGTAAGGTTGTTCCCTTGTTAATTCAAGGTATACCATTCACAGATGATTTTTTCACTCTTCCTTTGGGAGGATGTGATGTAGTTATTGGCATCCAATGGTTATCTACATTAAGTCCTATTCTCTGGGATTTTGCGAATATGAATATGCAATTTCAGTATGTTGGTCAGACAGTTTCCTTGAAAGGATTGACAGTACCTCAGTTTGATCTTATTGATGATGATGAGTCTTTTAAGACCTTTGGTTGTGGTAGCAAAGGATTCTTTCTGCAATTAGTTGCTTGTGACTCCATTGAGTCTTCAGCTTTGCCAGATGAACAAGTGCAGCACCTTTTACAGCAATATAAGGATGTTTTTGATGAACCTACTAGGTTGCCACCCAATAGATCCCATGATCACAACATTGACCTGAGGAAGGGAACTTCTCTTATTATTGTTAGGCCCTATAGATATCCATTTTTTCGGAAAACAGAAATTGAAAAAATTGTTAAGGAGCTCTTGACTTCTAGTGTTATAAGGTCAGTCAATCACCCTTCTCCTCTCCTATTTTGCTAGTCAGGAAGTCTGATAGCACATGGAGAATGTGCATTGATTATAGGGCCTTAAATGAAGTCACTATTAAAGATAAATACCCCATTCCTGTTGTGGATGAGCTCTTGGATGAACTTTCAGGATCTACAATTTTTTCTAAATTGCATCTTATGGCAAGTTATTATCAAATACGCATGAGGGATGAGGATGTTCATAAGACTGCTTTCAAAACTCATGAAGGGCATTAGGAGTTCCTTGTAATGCCTTTTGGTCTTACTAATGCCCCTTCAACTTTTCAAGGCCTTATGAATGAAGTTTTCAGACCATTCCTTAGACAGTTTGTCATTATTTTTTTTATGATATACTGGTTTACAGTAAAGACATGTCATCTCATTTAGCTCATCTATCTACTGTGTTGCAAACATTACAGCATCATCAACTTTATGCTAAACAGTCGAAGTGTAGGTTTGCACGTCAGGAAATAAAATATTTGGGGCATCTGATTTCAAAAGAATGAGTGAGGGCAGATCCTAGAAAATTGGAGTCTATGGTTACTTGGCCAATACCTAAAAACCTGAAGTCATTAAGAGGTTTTTTAGGATTGACAGGTTACTATAAAAAATTTATTAGGGGCTATGGTCAGATTGCTGCCTCTTTGACATCTTTGTTAAAAAAAGATGCTTTTGCTTGGACAAATTCTGCTACTAAGTCTTTTAATGCCTTGAAAGTTGCTGTCACAAGCCCTCCTGTTCTTGCTCTACCTGATTTCACTAAAGTATTTGTCATTGAATGTGATGCTTGTTCAACTGGTGTGGGAGCAGTTTTGATGCAAGATCAAAGACCATTAACCTTTTTAAGTCAAGCTTTGAAGGGAAATAATTTAGCTCTTTCTACTTATGAAAAATAGTTCCTAGCCTTAGTGCTAGCTGTTAAGAAATGGAGGTCATACCTTTTGGGAAGTGTTTTTGTGGTTAGAATTGACCACCATAGCCTTAAATATTTACTTAAGTAGAAGATTGGCACTGTTGCATAGCAGAGATGGCTTTCTAAACGCCTTGGCTATGAGTTTACAATTGAGTATAAGAAAGGTGTGGAGAACAAGGTGGCTGATACCTTGTCTTGCAAAGATCAGGTTGATGTAGTTGGGGAACTGGTAGCTTTATCATACCCTACACCAACATGGCTCTCTGAATTAAAAGTAGCTTATGATGCAAATCAGGATATGCAGAAACTAATCACTGCATTACAACTTGATCCTACTTCTAATTCTTCATTTAAACTAAGGCATGGCATTTTGTTTAAAAAAGATAGAATTTATGTACCTGATTCTTTGTCCTTGAAACAACAGATTTTGAATTACTTGCACTCTAGTCCTGTTGCTTGCCATTTTGGGTTCCAGAAGTGTTTACACAGACCTAGACTAGAATTTTATTGGCCTGGTCTCAAGTATGATGTTCAGCAGTTCATTTGAGAGTGTGACACCTGTCAAAGGAATAAGATTCAAAATGTCATTCCAGCTGGGTTTTTACAGCCCTTACCTGTTCCTAAGAAAATATGGACTGATCTCTAAATGGATTTTGTTGAAGGGTTGCCCATTTCCCGAGGGTATTATGTCATTATGGTGGTAGTTGACAAATTATCAAAGTGTGCCCATTTTATGCCTTTGAAGCATCCATTTACAGCTGCTCAAGTAGCCTCATTGTTCTTCCATAATGTTTTTAAGTTACATGGTTTACCTAAAACCATTGTTTCTGATCATGGCTCAACATTTACTAGTTCATTTTGGAAAGAACTTTTCAGATTGTAGGGAGTTAATATTTCCTATTCTTCAGCTTATCACCTTCAAAGTGATGGCCAAACAAAAGCTGTCAACAAATGTCTTGAACACTTTCTAAGGTCTTTTTCTGGTGACAAACCCAAGCTATGGATGTATTGGCTTTCATTGGCTGAATGGTGGTATAATTCCACATTCCACACTTCCATAAAGCTAACTCCATTTGAAGCTGTGTATGGGTTTCCTCCAATTAGGCTTCAGGCTTATATGGTTTGACTTCCAATCAGACAATGGATTAGCTATTGCAAACTCGAGAACAAATTCTTCTTACACTCAAATCCAATTTATCTCTGGCTCAAGATAGAATGAAGTTTTATTATGACAAGCATAGGACTGACAGGGAATTTTTTGTGGGAGATTGGGTATATCTTAAACTCCAACTTGTGGGCAAGGTGCGATGAGGAGGAAAAGCTTCTGTGTTGTATTCATAAGTCAGAAATAGAAAGGTGGCTGATGACAGTTAGTTGTGTGTGGGAAGCTGAGAACGGCGTCGTGTGATGCAAAATATGTTTCATTCTTTTAATAGAACGTTGTCGTTTAATGTCTTTTTCTTCTTATTAATTGTAAACATGGTCGTTTTACTTACGGGAACTATAATAAGTAATGTTAAAACACTGCCGTTTTGTTCAAACAATTACCAAACAATTACTATAAATAGAAGAACTTGGGGGGAAAAGTCCCCAATGGATAATTCATGCAATTACAGACTCGTCTCTTCTCTCTCACTTCATTCTTCTCTTCTTCCCTAATTCTGGAGAGTGACTTCTTGAACAAGTCAGTTTGGATCCATTACAGGGCCTAGTGATGCAAAAACACGAGGATGCAAAAATAGAGGGTGGCTTTTCATTTTGGACAGACGCTAAGACACACATGGGAAAAGAAAAGAAAAAAGAAAAAAGGCATGCGGGACCCAGTTTTTGGCTTGCTTTTGGTTTTTGAGGCAACGAAGTTTTTGACGGACTGATAACGCTAAGTTCCAGTGCCGCCAGCTTTAAGAGCCCCTCAAGGGGTCCAACCTGCCACTACCCCAGCCTTCCTCCACTACTTGCCACCTCCATTCCCAGCCATCTAGCTTACTCTCTCCATTCCCTAACTTTTTATTTAATTTTAGCTTGAAGTTCATAGTGTATTTTTGAGATCTTTAGCTTAGAACCATTCGGCTTGGGCATTTTATTTTCTTCTAGTTTAACTTGATGTTAGTTGTTTTTTTTTTTTGCTCCTTTAAACTTCTATTAGATAGGTATTACAATGGTTATGGATTGATTTTAAGAACTTTGTGATTTGAATACAAGAATGAATCCTAGAATCTTGATTTTGGGGCTTTTTAATTTCCAGCTCGTATTGCATCAATTATTTTCTAATCTAGTTTAGTTCTTGACTTAGTTTTGTTAATCTCTTAGTTACATTAGAGATTATATTGATTAAGGGTTAATTAGGGCTTAATTAATTTTGGTTTTGCTAATTAATTTTCTGTTACTTAAGATTGTTTAGCTTAGTCGGTTTCTTAATTGTTTAACTTCAATTTGTTAGATTTAGTTTTTAGTTTTGATTCTTGCAATTAGTTTGGCAATTTTTGTTGGTTAGTAGGGAGGTAACTTAGATTTAATTTTTTGTTTTGCCTCATTAGTTGGTTAGTGTTTGATTAGTTAGCTTGCTTTATAATTTGGTGTTTATCTAGTTCCAGATTTAATGTTTAATGTGCTGTTAATTAAATTAGTCTATTAATTTGCTTCTTAGTTAATTAATTTCAATCAGTTTAGTTTAGTTTAGTTATTAGTTTACTGCTTTGCATCTTGGTCTTTTACTTTTCCTTACAACACTCAAAAATCTAGAAATATGAATCTAGTCCAATGCTAGTACCATTTTCATTTATATTGCACTCTTCCATTCATTGCACATATCACCACTTTTATTTTCTCTTTGTGAATATTTTCACCATTTTACCCAAGTTTGATTTTAAGCAACTTTCTCCAATGAGACGATCTAGAAATTTTATTTTTAATTATTACGCGACACCTTCCTGCACTTGGGGATAGCTTTTGTGCTGCTCATTTTTGAATAAGTCACTCGCACGTTGGCCGAATTGAATCATTTCCTGAGTCGAACAATGGAGTGATTCTTTACTGTATATTTATGTGATGAGATATGATGAGTTTCACGTGATTTCCAACAATTTTGTCATAGCTATTTTAATCTACCTATGGCTTTGTCTATCGGAACCATAAACTTTGATGTAAAGATAACCCTAGAGGAGGTTCCTAGGAAAGAAGGACCAAACTCGCCTGAGTGGTAGAAACCGAGGCCTCTCACTTTTAATAGTCGTCGTATTTTTTTAGAGATGTATTATTTAGTTAGGCAACAAATCATGTTCAGTTTGTCATTCCTAGACGTAAGCAATAAACAGATAGTGTAGTATAATATTATTTAGGAAGTGATTGAGACACATGAATATTAAAGTTTAAACGTTTTAGAGTTTTTATCTAAAATTTAAAATTTAAGTTGTCAGAGAAGTCATATAGGTTTTACTGATTTTATAGTTGCTCGAATAGTTTTCCTAAAATTTTTTAAATGATCAATAAATTCTATACAGCTTGACATTTATGTATCTTTCTCTTTTTAAAATTAAGATAAGAATTATTAAAAATCTAAATTCAAAATATAAATAGATAATTATCTAATTAATGGTTCCAATCATAGGTGATTCCATTTTATGATGTCAATCAAATGACAAAATTTTTGTGTTTAATTTTTTTTCACAATCATTCTCATCTTATCTAATTATTATAATTTTTTTAAATTTTCATACAAAATAAAATTAATAATTCAATTTTTTAAAATTTTTAAATAAAAATAATATTTTATTTAATTTTTAATTAATAAAAATAATATTTTATTTAATTTTTAATTTTTATCTTTTATATCATTTCATCTTATCTGCAAAATTAAACCTCCCACCATATCTTTTGCTTTTAAGAAACATCACCAAACTCCCACTCCTAAGCATGAAGTAACTGCATATAGCCACGTAGTGAGTATTAAATATATAATCCAAAAATATTAGGAATGGATAAAAAAATATTAATCAATCCAATTTCAGAACACATTTAATTAAGAGACTACGATCCAAAAGTTTTGAGAGATTTTGATCCTGGTGAAATATATAACATAAATCGTTAATATTATGTTAGGAATGGATAATAAAATGAAGTATTTAAGTGAAAATTCTTTATCTTTTAAGATGAGACCATATATTATTTAGTTTCTCTTTATTATAATTTTCTGAAAGCTTAAACAAAATCAAATTTTTAAAAGAAAATAATTGTGTATATATACCAATAGAATAAAAACTACGAGAAATATAAATACGAACACTTTAAGAATTTAGTTTAAAGCTTTAAGAGACAAATAAAATAGAATATCTCATATATACCATATCATAATTTGAATTTTTTTGGTTCCTAATTTATAACAATAATCAAGTTGTGGGTTAAATAAGTTAAGGTTTTGAACATTTTCCTAACTACATGAAAATGATATTTTTATATTGATAGTGCCAAACGTAATATATCTTTGCATACTTTGCATTCATTGCATTAAGGAAAAAAAAAAAAAAAGTCAATGGAACAAAACAATATATTTTAAAACTTTGACAAACACAAATATATAAGAGAAGGAAAATAACCTATTATTTGTAACTATTGCTTTGTTTTTATTTTTTATTTTTAGAATTTGTGTATGTTAATTTTTTAATATTGTCTTTTTAATTTTTTAGCATTTAAAAAAATATATGTAACAAAAAATAATTTAATAAATAAATAAAAAAACTTACACTATCGGTATTTTTTATTGGTGACTTTGGCACCACCCATAAGAGAAACTATCCAATATCATACGCTAGTTGGGATTTTTTTGTGTGCATAATTTATAACTATATTCAAGACCTAGTTTGCTTAAAAAAAAAAATCAAGACCTAGTTTAAATAAGTTGGACATTTGAACAAGTTTTCCTTATGAGAAATGATATTTTTTAGTCGTGGAGTGCACAAACATCATATAATCCCTTAAAAAATGAATAAATATATGATCTACATGAAAAAAAAAAATTTAATTTTTAATAGTATATTCCACTCTTTTTTAAAACGATCATTTGCATACTCCACGAATATATATATATAGATAACAAAGTTACTCATCTTCCCCACACCACACTTTAAAAAAAAAAAAAAATTTGTGGTCTTATTTTTCTTAAACTTATTGAATTCTTCAACTCATCACTCATATACCACATATTTAGTAAGATAAAAAAAATAAAAAATAAAAAGTATTGTGTATAGTATGTGATGTATAAGGATAATGAATATAATTTTACATATATATATATACACTAGCGGTGACTAACGTGCAAAGCATGTTTGCCATGTCTGCTTAATTGAAAAAATAAATAAATAATAATTTCTAATATTAAAATAATTAAAATTATTATTTATTCATATTTATTATTTATTATAGAATTTAAATTATATTCAAAATTTAAATTAATTAGATAGTTTTTTTCTATTAAAAATATTCAGTAAAACTTCATCATTTATTTAATGATGATAAAATAATATTTTATAAATTAAAGTTGATTTTAAATATATGATATAATATTATTCTCTTAAAAATATTCAGTAAAACTTTATCTTTTACTTAATAATAAAAAATTAATATTTTATAAATTAAAATTAATTTTAAGTTTATGGTAGAATATTTATATTTTAATTATTTGTTTTATATTAGTTTAAATCAATATTTAAATTTCTATCGTTAGATTAAATCTGAATATTAAAGATGATAGGTTGAAATTTAAAACCTAAAAACTAACATTTTCCCCCACTTTTCTTTTCTCACTCTCTCATTCCCCATGCACGTTGCCTAATTTAATTAATTAAGAATATTATCATATTTAAATTATGTTAAAACTCTAATTATTTATATGATTTTAATTTCTTATAAATATTTAGTAAAATTTTATCATTTATTTAATAATGGAAGATTAATATTTAATATTTATATATTAATTATTTAAATTTTAAATTAGTTTAAATTAATGTTTAAATTTCTATTATTAGATCAAATCTAAGAATTTAAAATGAAGGATTGAGATTAATTTTTTAAAAATATTTAATAAAATTTTATCATTTATTTAATTTATTTCAATATTTTTAATTAAATTAATATTTATTTATATATAAATCAGTATTTTAATCTTTTATTGTTAAATCATTTTGAAGACTCCAAAACAATAGCTAGGATTTTAATGGTTATTAATGTGTCGCTGTATGTAGGTTAAAAAGTAACTTTTGCATATAATATAATAGGGAAATACTTAATTAATTAGACACAAATGAATTAGATAAAAGTAAACTCACAAGTTGATGTGATTTAATTAGGTAGGCCAGATTGTAAAATTACTTTTATTATAAAGTAAATATAACAGATCCAATAAAACCATGCACATCCGTTTTTAGATTTATTTTTGTGTATATATGTAGCAGTTCTCTTCATCATTTTCACACACTATATTTTTTTTTTTGCGGACGAAATACTCCCGGCCATTAATACGTTTTAATTTCTATTCTTTTGTAATTTTCTTTTTTTGTTCCACCATTTCCTCACTTTCCCCCCCTCTCTCTCTCCCCCCGTACGCGTGACTCCCAGCCGAATCTTCCTCTGCCCAGCCCGACGCCGCCGTGCGTCGGTGAGCCTCACCGCCTCTTCCACCGGCACCACCTCACTCTGGCGAGTCCCCCCACACCGGTCTCCCTCTCTCACGCTCTCTCTTCCTCTCTCTCGGTTGTGTGCAGCCCGAATGGGTTTGATGTTGCTGCGCCGCCATACGCCATCCTCCGGCGCCACCACCTCCACGGTAGCCTCCTCTCCTACCGGCCATCCCCCTCCAGCGAGCTCGGCCTCAATCTCCGTGCCGTTTGCTCCCACGAAATCTACCTCTCTCTTGCACGGGTTCTCCACACCCACGGCGGAGATCCACCTCCTCTGGCCACCGCACCACCACCGGGACCTCCTTTCGCCACCGACCATCTCTCGTAGCCGTCCTCACGCCTAGCCGAGCCACCATGGATGCTCACCTTCCCTCACGGACGCCCACTTCCCCTTCGGCCACCTCCACCGTAATTTGTGGTGATTTTTTTTTATTTTATGGTATTTTTGTTGTGATTTTGTAGTGATTTTGTTAATTTGTGGTATTTTTGTGAAGATTTTATGATGATTTTGTAGTTTTACCGTGTATTTTTGTGATGGTTTTGCTGTGGTTTTGCATCTGTGGATTTGCTTCGAGGATGCAGAGAGGGACGAGATGCGATTTTCTGAAGATTTTACCGTGTTATTACTGTTTGGTGAAGATTTTATGATGATTTTGTGGTTTTATCGTGTATTTTTGTGATGGTTTTGTTGTTTTACTTCGATTTTGCATCTGTGGTTTTGCTTCGAGGATGCGATTTGCGGTTTTACTTCGATTTACTTCGGTATATTTTTGAGAGGAAGCGATTCGCGGTTTTGAGATTTTGCCGTGTTATTACTGTTTATAATTACTGTTCATTACTGTAAATGTTACTGTTCATTGGGCGATAAGCGCTTTTAAATATAAGGAGATATAACATTACTCTTTTCTTTTTTGTAAGGGGTAGAGGTTTCGAACCCACTACTGGAAGAAGAGGGTCTTTGTGCCAAGAATAACACGGGGAAGGCCCCAAGTACTTTAGTCCAAGTGTGCACCTGACTTTGGTTTTAAAAAAGTCAAGTTTGAAGTAAAAAAAGACGTCTTGATTGGTAATCAACTTAGGGGCCTTTTCCAAAGAAAGAGCAGAAGAATTTGTTTTGGTGCAACGAGGCAATTCTCTGACTTTTTATGGTAAAGTTGACCGCGTTGACTTGTGCAATTGACACTATTAGATAATTCACATTGAATTCTCTATAAATTTTTTTAAACTCTAATTAAAAAAAAATACACTTTCTAATTTTTTTTAAATTTTACTCATCTTTTAAAAACTTCTTACATTCCATTTCAAAAAAACTCTAATTAAAAAAAAATACACTTTCTAATTTTTTTTAAATTTTACTCATCTTTTAAAAACTTCTTACATTCCATTTCCTTTCATATCTCTATTATAATAAAATAATATTTCTTTATTATTTTTTTATTATTTTTTTTCTCTAACTTCCATTTACAAACTTAACTACTAACTATTTTATATTTTTTTCTTATGTTTTGAATTATTACTCTCTAGTGATTATTTTAATCAAAAAATTAAATTAATTTTTTTGCGGGTACAATAATATTTTTAAAATTAGGTTTTTAATATTTTCTTAATTATTTAAATTATTTTTAAAATTATTACTTAAAATTATAATAAATATGAGTATGAGAGAAAATGTAGATGATTGGAAGAAAAAATTTGTTTTATTTATTAGAATAAGATATTTATAAAAAATTATTTAAGGATGAATAGTATCTCTTCATATTTAGAAAACTATTGTTCACATCTCAAAATCTTTTCCTAAAATAGGAAACCAAATGAAGATGGATTTTTATAAAAAAGAAAATTAATTTTTTTTTTAAAAAAATTAGAGAATTAGAATCTTTGGACATCCGGATGGACGCTCTCTTATTGATGACAAGCCTGTTTTATTTTAAAGTCATTTTAATTTTTTTTATTTAAAAAATTAAAAAGAAAAAGAAAGAAACACGATTATACAAAGTCAGAAGGAGGTAAAATGAAAAGAGCAGTGTTAGACTGTCAGCATTGACCGCTGGAATCGTCACTAGTACAGATTTATCTTTTTATTTTTTATTTTTAATTTATATTTTTTATTATTTTAAAATATTTATAAAAATATTAATATATTAATAGTTATTTATTTAATTATTAAATAAAAAAATTAAAGTATATGAACAACTTGTTCATCCGGGCCGGATTAAAATTAAACTCTCAGTCCAATCACTTGAAGTTGCTGTTTGGTTTGAGATTAAATCATTCTTACTGATTTTGTACTTCATATATTGTAATTTTGTATTTTCCAATGTAATATAATATGTAAATAACAAAATATTGTAATATATAGTGGATTGCATGCATTTTAGTTTTTCATTTTTATATATTTTTATTATTCTGGAAAATGTTAGTATTATGTTTTTTAATGATGACTCAAATTTTTTTCATAAATATATGCTTTTATAAAAAATTATGATTTTCAACACTTTTTAAAAAATGTTTTAATAAATATAGAAGAATTATGTTTTTCAACATTTTAATTATAGGCTTTTATAAAAAAAAAAAGTTATGCTTCTAAGCCCTTTATATATATATATATAAATTTAATAATAATAATAAAAAAACACGGGTACAACCCAGAACCCAGATTTCTGGGTTTCAAAAATCCGGGTTCATCCGGGTTTCAACCCGGGTCTGACCCGGATCAACCCGGTCCAGATTTCGACCCGAATTTAAAACCCAGGTTCCGGTCCGGATATATCCGGGTTGGAACCAGGATGAACACCCCTATGAACAAAGTAAAGTGGGTGTAAAAATACAATTTTGCAAATGAAAAAGGGACGTCAAAATGTCAAATTAATGGTGCGCCGCCCTAAACATGACCCGCTCTCTAGCAACACTATTGTGCCAATTAGTCCTAACGACGGCGGACTTTTCAACAAGTTATTATCTATGAAATTAGGTATTTACTATGCATCTAACTATTATTTATTTTTATATTTTATATTTATAACTTTTTTTTATAGAATATGAAAATATTTTATATTTTTTATAAAATATGTAGGTATTTTTTTATAGAATTAGGTCAAAACAACGTGCAAAGCACATTTGTCTAGTTAGATCAACCAGTTGTTTTACAAAAATAATATATTTTTTTACAAAATTTATAAAAATAGTTGATGGCATATATAGCTTAGAAGACATTACTTCAACTTTTATACAAGTAATATAATTAATAGAATATTACAAAGGAACTTTAACAAACAAATTAACTACTATGATCAGTACTTTAACAAAGTAATTGAGTTTGCATCATTAAGATTTTGGTATTTAATGGCGTGTTTTGGGTCAAATGAGATTTATTTCCCATTTTTTTGTATTATAGTTTGCTGGATAACTTTATAACTTTGTTGAGGATATTTTACTATTGTGATTCTGTTTATAAAATTCTAGTACTTATGATTACTCAGTTGTGAAATTTATTTTCTTATTTTAATGTATTTTTTTTATTGGACCATTCTTTTTCGGACTGGGCTTGTTTTAGTTTGTTTTACTCTCTTTTAGGCCCAACACATTCGGATTTGATGCCAAGCCCGTAGCTTGCAACCCAATCCTTCATTTCTCTCTAAACGGTATTGTTTTGGCCATAGCCCTTAGGGCTTTATTTCTTTTCCTCCTACGCGCCGTCCGTTGTTTTTCTTGTTCGGTTTCATCTTTCTTCCAAAATCCCAATCCTCATCTTTTTTGACTTCGGCCTCAACTACGGTTTCCATCATGGGTTGACACATAGCTATGCCTATCTATCTTAAGGGACCTATATTCTGGCTTTTCGTTGACTAAAATGCAAAAGCTAAAACGTTTTTATTTCTTTCTTTGATCTACGACCACTCTTATTTCTCTAAATCTTTTCAGGATTTTATGCTTGCTCTATTCGATTTGATGCTTTCCTTTATATCAGTTAGGGATCGAGATATTAATTTGTTTTAATTGCATACATAGGGAGAAGTAGAACCACCAAATAAAAAAATTATATACTCTAATCTTAAGTTTACTTGGCAGACATAAATTAGCCTAATGCATATACATATTAATGTACACCTATTAAATTGAGAAGTGTTACAGCTATAAAAAAATCTTATAAATTTATAAATTTACATGATTTCGTATGATATATTAGATCTATTTTATAATAAAATTAACTTTATAATATAACGTATTACATCAAGTTACGTCAGTTTGTGAAATACTAAAGCATTTATGTCAAGGATAATTAGTCTACACCAATTAGTATTATGGTATAGTACCACTTGCCTTAAGTAAGTGGATATACTTAAGTATATCGTAATTCTTTAATCTATAAATGTCATTAAAAATTAAACAAATGAGACGACAATTTGGGAAGAGAGAGGAATATTCACACAGGCTGAGTCGCGTTCTATTTTTAAAAGAAAATTGAAGGAAGCAGAGAAAAACACATGGGCGGCCAATGCTATTTGTTGTTTTCTCGAAGCATTCATTTCTCTTTTGGCCACGGAATAGATCGTATCTACCTGGTTTACTGGTTTGCTTCTCAAGACTCTTCGCTCATTAAATACTTGTCGTTAACTTTAATGGAAAAAAAAAAAAAGTTAAAACAAGAATTTTCGTCTTATATACAATTATATGTTGATAAATAATGATTGATAAGAGAATTTTTTAAAAGAAATATTTTTATTTAAATTTTGTTACACATAAATTACTATTCACTCTA
Source organism: Juglans regia (assembly GCF_001411555.2). Lineage (NCBI taxonomy): Eukaryota > Viridiplantae > Streptophyta > Magnoliopsida > Fagales > Juglandaceae > Juglans > Juglans regia. The sequence continues at coordinate 6,703,754 of NC_049907.1, forward strand.
TATCCTACGTCAATCTCTCTCTCTTCAATCTCATCAAACTCTCTTTTCAACTTCTCTCTCCTCAAGCTCTCTTCGGCCTCTCTCTCATCAAGCTCTCTCTCATAGTGGAGTTAGGACAAGAACTGGATCACTTATTAATGAATCCAGTTTATTATATATAGAGCATGGAGGAATGAATATGAGAAACGATAAGAAAAACTCTGGGAAGAAGTCACTGTAGTGGGAGCAGCCGCTGCACTCCCTACGTGTCATAAGTAAAATGACGAAAAACACTATAACATTCATCTTCTAAATTTGAAATTACTATGGACTGAGAGAGTTGATGAGAGAGAGAGGGGATATGAGAGAGAGAGAGATTGAGATGTGAGAGAGTGATAATGAGAGAGAGATCGACAATGAGAGAGAGAGCGGAGATGAGAGAGAGAGCATGAGGGATAAGAGAGAGAGTCCAGGAGAGAGAGACTGAGATGAAAGAGAGACCAGGATGAGAGATAGAGAGCTGATAAGAGAGAGAGTGACGATGAGAGAGATCGAGATGAGTGAGAGAGAGAGAGAGAGAGAGAGAGCGGAGATGAGAGAGAGAGAGTCAAGGAGAGAGAGAGTCAATTTTCTGAGAGAGAGAGTCGAGATGAGAGAGAGACATAGAGAGAAGTCATCCGGTGCAAAACCAAAAAAAAAAAATACATGAACCAGAAGCATCTATGTAGTGTGTGCATTGTGTGCATCTCTACAGTGGATGCTGTATAGAAGAACTCAAATTATAAACACTACTCAATGAATAGTGGCCGAGAAGATTTGTTCTTTTTATTTTGATGGGGGCAAACATTAGATTGAGATTGAGATACAGACACACTAGAACCCAAGAAGGTGCCACCACAAAGTTATAGACCTCATAATTTCATGGAGGGTCATTTGGGTGGGTGACTTTAGAGTCATCGCTCGCGCGAACTTTCTTCCGAGCTCTTTCCCTTTTCTTCACGGAACTTATGTCGGTTTTTCAATTTAAAAATGATTAAAATATTTGATATAAAGTGAAAATAATATGAATCATTACCATTGTTCAATCTATCGGTTCGGTTATCTAAATTTAAATAAAAATGTATCTTGGTACTTGAACAAATGTATGTCTCTTAGGGATACAAGCCTTAACCACTTCACAACCAAACAAAGGGTTGCGTCTTTTGGTGAATTAGAAACCTTTTCAATGTATTCTCTAATATTTGAGAAATTGTGATTTCTCAAAAGTGCTCATTCATTTAAGTTATGACTTTTTACAAGTTCCATTTCATTTATGTGATATGACTTTTCACATGTACCCTTTCATTTAAATAAGTTGTGACTTTTCATATGTACCATTTCATTATCTATAAATAGGAAACCCTACCCATAAATTCATTAACTTCAAATTCTCTACAAAAATTAGAGAAACACTTCTTCCTTATTTTGTCTTTCTTCTTTTGGACTTTGGCTATTTTATATCGAGTTCGAAGATTTCCTTTTGTTTGCACCGACGAGTAGATTAATGAGAACCGACATTGTTGTATCTTAGGATTAGACTGTTAAGAAGCCTAGTGCATGTTTAAATTTAGAGGTGACAGAATCTAGTCTAAGGAAAGTATCTATCATAACATGCCTCAATACCGAATTCTCTCTTTTAAATTTGTTCTTATTATTTTACATATTCTCTAGTTTACATTTTAAAATATATTCCCGACAACTTCTCCAAATAATGAAGAGCATTCTTCTGGTTTCTCACCATCCATGAAAGCAACACAAACGTAAGGAGTCCAAATATGCTCCGTTCTATATATTTTCGTTCACTCTCAGTTTCAGTTTTTGTTTGGTAGATAAGAAACGGTTAGAAAAGAAAAGAAAAGAATACTGACCGCAGAGAGAAAGACCCTTCACAGTTTACAGTGATATTGAGTTTGGTTCACCAGTTTCGCTTGGTAGAGATGGTTGCCTTTTATCTTTTGTTCTATTTTTTTTCTCTTTCTGATGCGCAAGGCGAAAAAATTAGTTGATAATAGTATATATTTCTTCTTCTGTATTTCCTTCCACTCGAAATTGTTACGCATTTAAAGCTGTTTCTTGAGTTCAGAGTTGACTAGTGGCTGCTCGGAAAATATTAGTCATAAATTGCTAAAAATATCATATTTCTTCCTTATATTGTTTGGCTGTTTGGCTTTCACATTACGTCGCACGGGACATTCTGTAATTTCGTTGTAAAGAATATCAAATTATCTGAACTTCTATTTCTGCAGGGCCTGGATTTCAGCTTTTGATATCTGTAACTAAAGTGTTTCAAAATCACGAGTTGGGCTCTTCCTATTGGAGTTCTAATTGGCCGCAGGAATGGATTCCCGGCGAAATAATTTTGTAAGGTTAGTTTGTTCAAGCCCGAGTACTTCCCCCAACAGTCACCATTTATTTGCTCGGTTTCCTCTGGTTTGGAATGTGACACTTTAAATGCTTTCTTCAAGGTTTCAAAGTTGGAGTTCGGAGAATTCCATGAACGATGGCAAATATTCAAGAAATAGTTCTAGACCCACATTTGGCAGAATTTTTTAGAGTTTTCGGAGAGGATTTGAGAGTGTCTGGACAATTAAAAGTTCGAAAAAAAACACAATAAGCGTCCCTAGGAAGATGAGAGTCCATGATCCGCAAGATCAATTTCTTCAAAGTTGGAACAAACTATTTGTGCTTTCTTGTGCGATATCATTGGCATTGGACCCACTATTCTTTTACATTCCAGTGTTGAAGTTAAATGACGAGGAGACATGCTTATATATGGACAGAACACTGGCGATTGTTGTTTGTGTTCTTCGTTCAGTCACAGATGCTTTTTATGCAATTCATATATACTTTCAATTTCGAACTGGGATTATCGTACCTTCTTCCCGAGTGTTTGGAACGGGTCAGTTGATTATTGATCCTATGGCAATAGCAAAAAGATACTTGTCCACATATTTCACTGTCGACGTTCTAGGAATCCTTCCATTACCACAGGTATGCATCTTGATATTCAATCAATATAAAGTTTTTGTAGTTTTGGATCCCTAATTGAATTCTAACGCCTAGAGTGGAGTGATATAGATTGTTAATATATAAAATAAAAAATAAAATCTATTTCTTTCTATCAGTTTAAACTTTTGGAATAAGTGGTGATTTTTCATGGTATTAGAGTAGAGGTCCTGAGTTCGAACATTGGCTCTACATTCTATCATATTTAATTAAATATTCTACGTGTTGAGTCACCCCATTGAGGGGGAGTGTTAAGATATAAAATATGTAATAAAATCTATCTGATCTTCTTATCAGCCTAAGCTTCTGGGACAAATGGTGATTTCACATAGATAGATAGGTACATGATGTGGATCGTACAACGCTTATATTATTGATTCACTTCATGCTTTTATCTTTCTCCCACTCTTAAGTCTTAGAGTTCCTGGGATTAAATCCAATTTCTATAATCTTGTTTATCATTCGAACCCTATGGTCTTTATGCATTCAGCAAACTATTTTGCTCAGACATGTTCATATGTTTTAACTTCCATTTTTGTTGCCGCTACACCACTTGAGGAAGTGAAACAATTATATCTCTCAAGGGAGAGCATTCACATGATGAATACTAAATCTTATGCCCGTCTGAAGTATGCATCTGGATATGTTAGGACATTGGATTATGCACACATGGACAAACTATTTGGTTGTTATTAATAGCAGAATTGATTTGTTAGTTCATTTTTTGCTAGCTCTGCAGAATGATACTTCACTCAAATAATGCAGATATCAAATTCTCGAGATGCATAAACAACTTCTTGGTGGCTGTAACCAAGCTGAATTTTTGTGAATTGATTGGTGTAAAAGAAGGAACTATATATGATGCTCTGCTAATTTCAATTCTGTTGTGTTCTGCTGACTATGTTTAGGTGGTAGTTTTTGTTCTCTCTCCTTCATTCAAAAATGCAGTTCCAATTGTGGGGATGGAAATGTTGGAGTCCGTAATCTTCTCCCAATATGTGCCGAGGCTTTTGCGGATTTATCCACTATATGTAGAAGTAATTAGAAGCTCTGGCAGACTAACTAATACAGCATGGGGTGGAGCTGCTTATAACTTTTTCATCTACATGCTTGCCAGTCATGTAAATTGTAGAGCTATTCTTTTTTGTCGTTTTTCCATTTCTTCATCCTACTCCAACATTGTTTGCTAACAAATATATGTGATATATACACTAGGTAATTGGAGCGTTTTGGTACTTTTTTGGCATTGAGCGACAGGATGCGTGCTGGCAGAAAATGTGTAGGAAAATTAACGGTTGTCGAGATAAAGATTTTTACTGTGGAAATAAACTTGACCAAGCTGACTTTGTTGGTCTAGTAAGTCAGGCTTGCCGTATTGTCGAACCAGATGAAACTAAAAACTCAACTGATCACTTTGACTATGGAATATTTACTGGAGTTTTGAAGTCTGGGGTTGTGGAATCAAGAAACTTCAGAGTAAAATTCTCCTATTGCTTCTGGTGGGGTTTCCGCAGTCTGAGGTTAGTAATATCTAATTTCAAGGAAAAAGATCATGGCAAGTTCTTTTCTAAATTTGAAGATTTCAAGTGGGGGAGAGATACATTGACTTAAGTGCGCTATAGGTGTGTATGTATGTAGATTTTATGGACAACATTAAATGTTCTATAAATATTGTAGACCCACATCATGTGTATATCTCTCTCGCTTGAGGAGATCTTATAGATCGTGTTATAAGTATAAACTTGTAAACATATGGCAAGGCATTTTTAACTTGTTCCTTATCTTTTCTCAGTTCCACAGGCCAAAATCTGGAAACAAGCACCTTTTTTTGGGAAATAGTCTTTGTTGTTTGCATAGCCATCTCTGGGTTGGTCTTACTCTTAAAACTTATTGGCAATATGCAGGTAAGATTTTGGTCTTCATGGATTCTTTTGGGAAATCTATTTTTCAGGCATTATGAGATCATTTCCATAAACGTCTAGTTTTGTTGATCCATATGCACATGCACCTTATCTAAACCTTCCAACCGATGGATTTATGCAAAACCAGATTTTCATTAAATTATCAATATAAAGCAAAATTATTTGTTTAATTCAACCATCTTCAAATACTTTTGAGGCATGTTTATTCTCAAGATTATGTTGTTCTATTTTAAACTTCTAACTGCTAGATTACTTGCAGAAACACGATATGGATTTGTTCCTTCTAATTCTATCCACCCAACTTTAACTAAAAACCTCTTTGCAGAACACTCATAGTTCTAAAATGGACTAAGGTGATATCATGTTTCTTTGTGTCATAGATATATCTGCAATCTACAACAGTGAGGAGAGTACAAGAACTGAGGGTGAGGAAGACTGATACAGAACAATGGATGTCCCGATGTATGCTCCCTAACAATTTAAGGGAGCGGGTTAGACAATATGAAAGCACAAATGGCTACAAATAAGAGGTGTGGAGGAAGAGAATCTCATCCGTGATCTTCCTAAGGATCTTAGAAGGGACATAAAGCGCCATCTTTGCTTGGATCTTCTTCTAAGGGTGAGTACTTTCCTCGAATGTTTTGTGCATCTTTTTGTCCATTTTCTTTTTGGTTAGTGTTCATCGAGATAATTCTATCTTTAAGGTTCCCCTGTTCAATGAGATGGATCAACGACTGTGGGATCCGATGTTGGACCGTCTCAAGACAGGGCTTTACACAAAGAACACCTACCTTATTCGTGAAGGGGATCCGGTAGATGAGATGATCTTTATCGTGCAAGGAACACTAACTTCTACTACCAATGGTGGAAGAACTGGTTTTTTCAACGCTTGTGATCTTAAATCTGGTGACTTTTGTGGTGACGAGATTATTAGTTGGGCCTTTGACCTGTCCTTGACCGCATTCCCCAATTCAACTAGAACAGTGGTGGCTAGAACAGGGGTTGAAGCCTTCATTCTAATGGCAGAAGACTTGAGGTCTATGGCCTCTCAGTTTCCGAAACTTCGTAGAAGGGAGTTAATGCACGTTTTCAGGTAAGTCTTCAGGAAATGCTTACTAACTTTTTGGATAATTATTCTATGGTTTTTTTCTTGCTTTGTTGTACTTTAATTGTCACAAGAATTATTTATAATAACTTGAAAGATATTGAAATGTTTTGTGAAAAGAGAACTATAATCGCTATTGGGACTCTGATAATCTTTCTCATTTGCATGAATTTCATATTGGAACTGTGTAAAAATGACTCTCAGGTTCTACTCGCAACAATGGAGGACATGGGCTGCCTGTTTCATCCAAGCAGCTTGGCACCGTTTCCGAGAGAGAAAACATGAGAGGGCTTTGTGTGATGCAGAAAATAGATTGCAATATGCTTTGGCAAATGAAGCTGGGACCTCAGAAAGTCTTGGTGCAACTAAGGAACGAACAAAAGGTGCAGGCAATACCAGAGTGCTACAACTGCTGCCATCGAAGCTTGTTGAGCCCAATTTCAACGTTGAAGGTAATAAATTATTAGGCGTTTCAAGCGATTATTATGTAATTGTAGTTTATACAGTCACGGTTCATCATATCCAGAAAACATTGAATATCATGTCTCATTTTTGTGAATGTGACTGCTGTAATCTCTTGATAATGTATTATTTTTTATGGGGAAATAGCCTGTTTTATTTTTCTGAGATATTGGAACTAAGATTTTGTAAAATTGGCTACACAGGTGACAATACTGCACAGGAGCCGCCTACTGCAGTTGTTACGGGGCCTGCTACTACACAGACATCAATAGATCATCCTCCCAACATTGCTAATATTGTGCGGACGGAGATTTGTACAGCACTGGAAGAGCACCGTGTGGGTATGGAGAAGATCATTATGCTCATCATGACTCGACTGACAGACATGGAGGGTCGTATGGCTGCTATAGAGGAGGTCCTCAGGACTAGAAGTCTTTAGTTTACTTTGGAGTCTCCAAAAGCTATATTCCCATTTGTATTTATGTATTTAATTTGGATTCATAGTATTGAACTTTCGAAAATGTCAACGTTTTTTTTTTTTCGTTAAAAAAAAAAATTAACTGGATTCTTGCACAATATAGTTTGTTGTATTTATAAACTGTTCCATATGCTTCTTAACTGATGTTTTTACTTTTTACTCCTTATAATTCTCATTATAGTGAAAAAATATTTCATTATAGATATACGAGAGATTCTATTTACAGTTTTCAAATGGAGACTGCATGAACAAGCTATTCATTAAATGAAAAAAAGTAAAATTTTAATAAGGATATTATTATAATTTTAAAAAAATTTAAAGATAAAATTATATAGGCCATGTAAAATAATTATCAACAAAAAATTTATGTTCAGTTCAATTGGCGTCGTTACTATTTTTATGATTATAAAATCTATGAAATATAAACTTATTATAAATTATAATAAAAATTTTATTGCCATTTTTAAAAAGAGAATAATTAATCAATATCTGAGGGGAGGGCCTCCCTCGTTCGGTCTTATCATCGTCAATTCCTATTCTTCTTTGCTGGTCAGATAGTTGTTCTATTTGTTATTTTTATATTTTTGTGTAAGTTTCTTCTTTTCAATATTACTATTTTGACTAATGCTACATCAGACCGGTTTCGAGAAGAACAATTTATTTTTTAATATTTTTAAATATATATTTTTAATTTATAATATTATTAAAAATTACTTTTTTAATCATTAAAAAAAAAAAATTATCGGAATCCAAGGTCGGTGACCCTTACATTTTTCTACTATTTTTGTTGCTTTCTGGGTTAAACTACTCAGATGATCCAAGCTGGAAGGCAATAAATACAGGATTCAAAGTAATGAATGGATCAATCATTGCTAGCCCCTTTCACAAAGGAAATATATAATTAAAACTGTTCTTTTTTTAAACTTTTATATAACCATGTGTTAAATGAATTATACTTTTATGACATTTGTGAAAATTATATAAATACCTCAAGTTAACACATGATTGTATAAAAATTATAAAAAAAATTGTAAATATTTCATTATTTTTTCCGTAAAGTTGATGTTATTGAAAAACATATTCTTATCTCAAAATACATCTGTTTAAAGCTTTAATGTTATCTGGGGCTATAGCTTTTTTTTATTTTTGGGAAAAACTATATTCATTCTCATTCTAGTAAAAGAGTCAATTACATGCCATATCCTTCATGAAAGTAGAAAAGACATGTCATCTCAGAATCTGTCTGCCCTTTCTGCTTACAAGAAGATGAGACACTAGGCCATATCTTATGAACATATCTTTTCAGCAAGAGATGCGTGGTTGCTTGGTTTTAGATCAATACAAAATGCCTCAATAACAACAATTGACTTTTTTGGAGTTTTTGAGCAACTTGCAGATCGACTGTCAAGACATGATTTGGTGTTCTTGGCTATTTTGGCCATGTTCATTTGGTTAAAAAGAAACACTCTCATACATGATGGTTCTTTCCAGGCACCAGCCATGCTTTACAAGCAAGCTGTTACAGCTTATTAGAATTTCCAAACTGCAATGTAGCGGTAAACTGTGACCAGAAGTCCTCCTCAACAATCAGCAATTCACTGGGAAACTCCTCCACCACATTGGATTAACATTAATTCGGATGTGGCAATTAGAAATGAGAATAACAAGATTGGTATTGGGGTCATCATTAGGGATGATATGGGTTCTATTCTTGCTAGTTTAATGCAATCCAAGTTCTATTGTGTTGATCCAACTATTGCAGAAGCTAAGGGTCTAATTACTGTTGCTAATTTTTGTAAAGAGCTGGGTTTGAATTATGTGCTTTTTGAAGAGGACTCATGTCAAGTGGTGCAAGCAATGACTAGCATAAGGGAACAAACTGCAGAAAATTTTCATTGTTTGCTTCAAATTTGCAGCAACTAATGGCAAACACAACATGGAAAACTCATCATGTCAAGAGGAACTTAATGGGGCTGCTCACCAATTGGCACAAGTTGTCAATATGGAGCATGAACTAATTAATGTTGACTGTATAGCTGATTGTATTAAGACAATTGTAATGGTTGAGGGCCATATTCTATGATTAATGCAAATTATGGTTTGATGTCAAAAAAATAAAAGCAGAGCAAATAACATTTGGTCCATCTTCGATCCATATTTGATCTCCATCCATTTGTAATGCCTTCCTTGATAGACCATGTGTTGCACTGTTTCCTTCTCTATATGTGAACAAGGCTTGCCAATCCGACCTCAATGAAAAGATATGCTTGATATCTTCCAATAGTTCCTTCGACCATGACCATTCCTGCTTGCAATCTCAAATAGCCTGTATCACATTTTTTGTATCTCCCTCGAATGGGACATCCTTAATATCCTTAATGAAATGAACCCGAAACCCGTTAGGTCCACTGTCCATTTCTATATAACCCTAAGCCATACATGGCTTCACTTTCCACTAAGAACACAATTCTAGAGTCCTCTGCCCATTAAAATTCCTAACCCATGTCAACTGCTATGCCCACATAGCATGCATGCTGTGTTTCTTTCTCTGCCTTAGGGTATCACATATATACACATAACATATATGTGTAGTCGCACAAGTAGTTCCATCTTGAAGCTCCCTTATGCGAAGTCCAACAGCCTCCATGAAGACCCACACCGCTGCATAGTGAAACCAACACCTAGCCTCCACATCTTAGCCATCAACCACCACGAAATAAGCCCCACGCATGGGTTTCTCTCTCTCACACAATACAATGTTCCTTCTAACGACAACACCCAGCCCCATAGATGGATCCCTTCCCACCTCCTAGCCTCATCCACACCGCAATAGCCACATCCAGCCCTTCACGTCACCCATTACACAATAGTGCCACAAGAAGACTGAGAGCCACGTTGCCGTGGGACCGCTACAAGCCTCCACCGAAAACAACTGAGTCGACCAGCTTCAAGTAACTCCCATGGAAACAAGCACGAGGACGAAGGGAACACCAGCCGACATCCTCTATTTCCACAATAAAAACAGAGCAATCTTGAGACTAGCTACCTCCCTGTCTCAGTCAAGAGCCACCGTGTAAGGAAACATCCCACCTCGGCCAACCACTAGCCATGCACGAACATCCATTATAGCTTCACCACCGTACATCGTTATGGCCGCTACAAACCCAAGCTGAGAGCTACTCGGCTAGCTCTAGCCCATGTACGTAGCCACTTATGAAGCACTCATGGTTGCACCGCTGTGAACAACCTTCACCCAACTTTGGCCTTCCTCTCTCTCACGTTAGTTTTTCCCTTTCTCTCTCTCTCTCTCCACGTTCCGTCTCCCTCCCCTTCTGATATAACATAGACCAAATGGCTAATCTGAAACTTTCTCACGTGAAACCCAAGTGACTTATTTCTAAATTACAAAACTACCCATGTCTAAAAAGTGTTGATAGTAGGATTGATAGTTTTATGATATTTTGAAGGTGAAAACATTCTTAGGTTCTAATCTTACGAATATTTGGAAAGGAATAATATTTTAGAATTTCAAGGATTTTAGATTTATGAAAATATAGGTTAATTAATGTATTCAGGGTTTTAATTACAATGTACGTGTTCAATTAGAAATTTATGCAAATTACTTGCCATTTTGTGAGAATCTCCTCTTTATATAGAGGTCTATTTCCTTGGAGTTATTGGGTCCAACTTTTCTTGTAAGCATTTTCCTTTTAGGAGCTTTATCTTGAGGCTAAATTATAGGCTTTTGATTTGACCCTTACAAATGCTCGTGATTCTTATGATTGATTTGCTCAACAAGGTCTTGAGGAAGGCGGTGAAGAGCTCAGCTTGGAGAGATAGGTGAGAGTTGTACTCTACCGCATTAGGTTCAAGCGTGGAGCTTCGCTTTGGTAAAAGATCTATTCAACCACATTAGTTGCGAGCGCGAAACTCGACTTTGGTGGGAGATGTACTCGAGCGCATTAGTTGCGAGCACGTAGCTCGGATTTGGTAGGAGATGTATTTGACCGTGTTAGGTGCAAGCGCGAAGCTCATCTTTAGTGTGAGATGTACTCTACCGCATTATTTGCGAGCGCAAAGCTCGGCTTTGAGTATATTTGTTTATGTTTGCCTGAATGTAGGTGAAGAGTGCTTATTTTTATGATTAGTTTTTTGTGTGTATTTCCATGATCCTTTTTGCTATTGTTGGTAGCAATGGACTTTCTACCCCTTGGTATAAATCTTCGTTTGATGTTCTCATTTTGAAGTTGATGTTAGAGTTTGTTTGCAGTGACCTGCGCTTTGTAATCAATATGCCACCTTATGAAGACTAACCTTATGTACTTTAGATAATGTAATATTTTGAGATTTTAATGAAGGACGAGAAGCCCATTTTTCATGAAGTTTAACATTATGGTACTTAATTGTTAACGTTGTTACTGCAATGTATTCTGCTTAAATTTTGTTGGAATTTCAGATGTTAAACATCTTACACATGAACTTTTCCCTCAAAAATTACACGCCTATTTCAATTCCCTCTTGGGTGATGACCGATTGGCCAACATCCTGGGAACAACGTATCCTCGCCTAGACTTTCATGAGGAATGGGACACCACAACATGGTATCAGAGCGCGTGTTTATGCATCTGGGTGAATCTTAGAAGTATAGGACAACATCAAAAATAGTAGTTAATCTAGTACAGTAGATTGATAACTTGCCTATTTCAACTCTCTCCCTCTCTCTCTCTCCCTCCCTCCCTCCAGTGCCATCAATCCATTTAAGTTTGTTTTATGGGGTTCTTCTTCCATTAAGATATGGCATGTTGTTTTTGGTATGTCCGATTCACATAATAATATTAATGTGTTAGAGAAGTCTTTTATTTTCACGGAACTTACCCAATGGCGTGCTCATCCAGTCAATTACACAATCAATGACAATGACTACACTATGAGTTACTACCTTAAGGACGGTATTTATTCCAAGTGGTCAATGTTTGTGATGATGATTCCATCACCCCAAAGGAATAAGAAAATTTTTTTTATCGTACCACAAGAATCCACAAGAAACGTTTTTGAGCGTGCATTTGAGGTACTTCAACATTGATTTGCAATAGTCCGTGAACTTTCCCGAATTTTAAAGTCAATGAACTAACAAATATAATAAAAGCATGTATTAGAATACTAGCTTATCGAGTATCTGATGATTTTGTGGATGGATATTTGAGGATTGTAGAAAATGCAGTAGCTGATTGTTTAAAGAAATTTGTTAAAGCTGTCATTTCCAATGAGTATTTGAGGTCACCATTTGCTATATGTAACATTTTACATATAGATGCTTTTGTACGTTATGCTATTTATCTTTTATTAGTTTATTTTTTAAAAGATTTTCTTGCTTGTCTGTTTCAGAACATTCAAAATAAATGGGTTAAAGGAATTTTACATGATGCTGGAAACCTTATTGAAGAAAAAGTGGATGAGGTATTGAAGGAGTTTTTAAAAGATTTGAAAGAAGGTTCACTGGCAACCAAAGGGTGGCCAACTTTTCTATCTACCTATATAGTCTCAAAATGTGACGCCCCCAAAACTCCGCTTAGAATGTAACATATATTTAGAGTATCGAGACATGCAATACAAAGTTACATACCCCCATTCACGATAGTTAATATGCAATGCATCATAAATTGTAACTAGCAGTATACAATAATCACAACGAAATAAGGGTGACTAGATAAAACTCATGCAGAATGAACTAAAACATCCCAATATCATTAATAACCATCATAAGTTCAAACCATAAGGTAGCATATCCTCAATACAAACAACTTTCAAAAATAAGTTTGCATGATTAGATCAATTCCTTCATACACTCCAAAGCACAAAGGGTTAGAGCTATGAACATCAAAATTAGATCTAATCTCCGATCGAGGTCTGAATCCTCTTTAATCAGTCAAATCCACTCGTCCATCATGTCCGTCGTCATCGGGTCTTTATACGACTTCTCGCTTTCCAAGTGGAATGATAATGGGTCACAAGGGATGAGATTTACTTGAAGTCCCAGTAAGTTAAACAATCAATATGCACAAAGATAAATTATGCTTAATAAATGATAAACATGAAATGCATGCTATGCAGAAAATCAATATTTGTCTCCCATCCAAATTCCTCAATATTTTCAGAAAAACTTTGATGCACATTTTCTTACGGAGGACATTTTTTAATTCAACTTAAAAAAAAAAACATAACATTTCATTATTGTTAAGCATCATCATTAACAAATCACATTAATATTAACCATAACACTAACATCATATCGTATCATCATAGTTCTCCATATGCAATGTGAGTATCTGCTGGTGACCATAATACAACTCACGTTAAAACTACGTTGCCTATAGACTCATTCTCAATGCATTGATAACATAACAGTATCATTATCATCATAATATCATAACATCACAATATACAGACACACACCAGTCTTAGGTGTCATAAAATTTGACGTCGCTCTGATGCTCTTTAAAAAAATATATTCGAAACTCGTTAACTATTCTTCATCAATCTAGGAGTTACCATTCTATTTTTACTCACTATAGAGTGAATAGAGGAGTTCCACTAGAATAATTCTCCATTATAGTCTTTGGGATCATGACAAAAATCAAGTTTCATACTATGGTTGAAAATATTTTACATGACATGCGTTTGTAAGTAAGCTTTTTGTGAAAATGAAAATTTTGTGTAACATGCTCAAAAGATGAAAGTTTCACATGTCATGTAAGCAAGTAGTCATGTACTCAATGTATCATATAGCATGATGTTTCACGCTCAAATGACATTTATCTCATGAATGTGGCATTTATCAATAAATCATAAATAACTTATCAATGTGCAAGTTAAAGCCTAACTTACAGACTGTCCGAGTTTGAAAAATTATAACGGCTATAACCAAGGTTATACTGAGTTAGGATTTGAGTTTCTAGGAAAGATGTTCATAATAAAGAAGGGTTCAAATATAGGTATTTACAAAAACACTCCTAAACTTTCCAAAATTGTCACTAATGCCCTAAATTTACACTATTTGCAAATGAGCCCAAAAATTAACCAAACTTCATAAACCTCACATTTTCTATGTTCTAAAACCATATATGCCTTTAGAATTACAAAATTCAAAGTGCAACTATGCTAATCACACTCAACTCGTGTCATGCATTCTATAAATTGGTAAGTGTGATTTCCACTAATTAACCCCTATGGATGCTTGTGTACTCTTCATCAAGTGCCAATAGTAATTATAACCTTATGGCTAAATTAAGACTTAGGCTTAGATCATACAAGTTCATCCTAACACTTAAACATGGCTCAAGACTTTAATCATCATTAAATCATTCATTAAGCATGTATTATATTTCTAGCTTTATTCACCACAAGATATTTTAAAAGTTAATTAAATCATGCATTTTCATTCTTATCCCAATAACAAAACTTTTCTAAATGCACATTATTCAAGCCTAGGTAAATTAATCAAAACTTCATGATTTAAGCTTAAACAACTTGAACAATAAAAAGTACTGTTTTACAATGAGTTGTACCATATTTTAGATTAAAAAAAAAACAAATAATTTTAGATAAAGCAAAAAAAGTATTAGCATGTACGTTCATCAACCTAAATAAAGATGCTTGACATGATAATAATGCATTATGATTTATAAATCATAATTATCTCTTCTAATAGTTGATCTCCTGACCACTAATTGATTTTCCCAATCTTCAAAATTAACTAATCATCATCAGCAAATTAGTGAGATGCAATCACCAAAATACAATTAAAAAGGAAAAAAAAAGTGTGATTGTCAAATTATAAATGTCAAAGGGGATACAAATTATTATTTTAAAATTTTATTGAAATGCTTATATAAAATATAGTGGGGCGGATTGATCTTCTGTTGCACTCTGCCTGAAATTCTTCTAGTCCAAGATCATATACATACATATATCTTATATATGTGTATGTGTAGGCCTGCAACCCGACCAAATCGTGCTTGATTTGGGCCCGATCCGACATTCATGCTAATATAGAAAAATCCGACCCGACTCTAGTCGGGTCAACCCCTTTGATATCGACCAATCTCCAGAAATGTCATTTGAAACCCCTCTAAACCCACAGCCTATACATGGCTTTCTTCTTCAATTGCTGTAAATTCTTTCAAAGCCTCCAAATTGTTCTCTACACAGCCTACTTCGAACAACTAGGGTTTTGAAAGTAAGGGTGAGAAGGAACTTAGACATGGAATCACCATGAGGGCCAAGGTAAGATTTGATTGTAGTCTTATAACTCTTATTGCCGTATGATATTTGTCGGGCCCTACTATTTGCTCGATCTAAAAACTTAAAAATAGGCATTTTTTTAATTTTCCTAATCTCGTGCTGGGGTTTGCTCTTTGGTTTCACAGTGGAAGAGGAAGCGCATGAGGAGGTTGAAGAGGAAGCGCTGAAACATGAGGCAGAGATCCAAGTAGTTCTTTGCCAATAAATCAACGTTGTTTTGTGTCTAATCAGTTTTTTATTAGAGAGTCATAGTGTTTTCCATTTCTACGTTTGGATTTAATATCTGAAAGGTTGGAGTTTTGTGCTGTTGAATGAGTTTATCCCTTTCGCTCTCCGTCGGATCTGTCCAAGTCTACAACGCATCGAAGAAAATAGGGCCCAACGTTGCAACAAAATTATGCCTCCGACCTCGCGAGCTTGGCTTACTATCAACCCTATCGCATTGCCGCAGTGCAGGTAGGGCACAGACTTCACCTGCGACAACGACTTAGGTGATAACATTTATTGTCGGATGGATGGCATAAGGTCTGTAATTGTCGGATCGAAATCGACAGTTAGTGGGTTTGACTCGCAAGTTCGTTCAACCCGCTTTTTATCGGACGGGTCGTGTCGGTTCGTACAAACGGATCGGGTCAGCGCCTTTTCTGCACATCCCTATGTATGTGTATATATGAGTGGATAATTTTGGAGATGGAGAATGTAATAAGATGTCTTCAGCTAGGTTACATGCATGCATGTCGACTAATAATTAAGGCTGCATGTACAATGCCCACAAGTTTGATTTCTCCAAAAATACTAAAATATTATTTCGACTCGCAGAAATTATCTTTGCAGATATATATATTTATATATATGTATATGATGCTATGAATTATTTCATGTATCCAAATATTAATTTATAAACATGACGTTTTATTTTTGCAAAGTCATTAATTAATGCTATAAACAAATAGTAGAAAGAAAATTTTTCCTTAAAATCAATTGAAACACCCTGATGAGTGATGACTTTACAGAGAGTAAATGATCGAGACCAATGGGAACCTCAAAATTAGAAATCATTTACAAGATTATGAAATAAGAACAAGATCAGAATAATTCCTCCTAATACTTTCTACTTGCCTATAATTGAAAAAAAATCCAACTTACAAATTAATCTTCCAAGACGTACAGAACGTACATGATTAATTTACAACCGTATTTTTTTTTAAGAAGAGGACGGCACTCCAATTTTATTAATAGTTGAAATTATTGCATTCCAAAAATATATAGGCACTGTACATCAAGGAATTACTGCAACATTGTCCAATTGAAAATTTCATGCGCACATATTTCTTTATAGGAATTGCATGTTAAACTCCAATAGGTATGGTTGAAGGGAGGGTGTTCAAAAGAAGCTGCAAAAGCCTTTTTATCTGACCTTTGGACCTCCAAGTTTTCACCCTCTTCCGGCCAAGAAGATAAGGTCGAATCATCATCATCAACAGAAAACGAGCTGCAAATAGAAGAGTCTCTAAACTCAAAATCAATCTCGTTCTAGGAAACGCTTGGAGATGCATGCCACTTCATGCTCTTCGTTCTTCAAGTACTCATCTTCAAGTTGATCTCCTACACGGGTCAAGAATGGATGATCCACTAGCATCTCAGCCGTGAATCTGTATGTAGGTTTCCTCACGAGAGACGACTTCAAGAAACTCTTTGCTTCATCTGAAACTCCACTTGGCATTTTGGGAACTTCACGCTCATCGCCAATCAGCTGTAAAAGCTCGTATGCATTCAACTCTTCCTCCCTATCCCAAGGAGATTTTCCAATAAGCATCTCACACACAAGACACCCAAGAGCCCAAATATCATAGGGAGGCTCCTGTACATTCTCATTCACCGCTTCAGGTGCCATATAGAGAGGCGTGCCTCTCAAGTAAACGTTCAAGTCCATCATCCTCTTATTTTTCTGTGCCGATCTCTTCGCCAACCCAAAATCTCCAATCTTTGTTACAAAATTACTGCCGGGGCTAATGGCGGGCACGAGTAAAACATTCTCAGGCTTTAAATCGCAGTGAACGAAACCATAGTCGTGAATGTGACTGAGCCCTTCGAGGATTGACCAGGTATAGCACTTTATATCAGTTTCGGGCAACCGACAGCCATCAGATTTCTCGATTGAATCTGCTAGTGTTCCTCCAGAGGCATACTCCAATAAAAGATTATAATGTAAGAGTTTTATTTAAACTCAATATCCCACACACCCATCTTGATAGAGTTTAGAATAGTTCAAAACTTATCAGTTAATAGATGAGTTATAATGGGATAAGAAAACTTCTAAGAGATAAGATCAACTCTCTATCTCTAATCACAGTCAAACACAAAATCCTAGATAATTTCTTAATGGTCAGAAATCTATAAATAGAACTGAAGGATTAAAGGGTTCTCACGTACAACATCAGAGTACCTCTAGCCATCAGGAGACACTTGTGAGGCTAAGTTGCTAGAGTGATCCTCCTCTCATAGTTAGATCAAATTATTCATCAAACATATGGAGAAAGGTACAAATTTAATTATCATTGTTTTATTATTGTGGATCATAGAAAATTAAAGATCCAATTATTAATGTTCATGTTAAAATATTTAACATGTAAATCATATCGCTATTTTCCTGGGTCGTAATCTCTTCTGAAAAACAGTAAATCACATAAGGGGAGCCTTTGACGTTGTCGAGAACCTCTTTCTCCTTCTAGAGCGAACCAGAAATAGACACCTCTACAGATTTCACCGCCATGGTTGAAGGGAAACAAACGAACCTTGATTTGGATTTCTTCAAAGTGGCAAGAAACAAGGACCCAAAACCTCCTTGCTGATCGATAGCCCTCTCACCCAACTTTCTCCATCACCAAACGTTCTCTCCGTTTCCTTTTTCTGATCTGGAGTTAATAATTTAGCTTGATCTCATTAGTATTCCTAATTCTGTTAGAAATAATGAAAACTAGCAGAAGTGAAAATAATCGACTTTCTACTCGATCGTTTCTCTTCCGCTTTGCTACAAAACAATACAGAGAATCGTTGTTTGATCGATCTCAATATTTATACAACTTATGGTTAAGCTAATTGTGTAGTAGGAATAGAACACTCGGAACGAGCGTGCGGTCATGTGGTTTTAGAGTTTGGAGGAACCTTCAATTCCTTGGTTTTGAAACCCACGCAGAAGTCCAAGCTACCAGATTTTATAGTTTATATATATATATGCCCTCTTTTATTACGCCCACCGCAACACTTATCTACAACCTCACCAAGGAGAAGACCTATGCTTGTAAGGGAAAAATATAAGAGCAATGCTAACTATAGTTCCCATTGGGAACTGCATATGTTGGGTTAGTCAAATTTATTTTTAATTTTTTTTAAATTATAATAATATCCTTATCAAAATGGTACTTTTTTCAATTTAATGAAGAGTTTGTACACGCAGTCTCCATTTGGGGACTGCAAATAGAATTTCTCAAAAAAAAAAATATTTGCAATTCCCATTTGGGACTGCATGTGCAAACCATTCATTAAATAGAAAAAAAATACCATTTTGTTAAAGATATTATTATAATTTTAAAAAATTAAAGATAAAATTGACTAAACTTACACATACATTCCTTAAAAAAAACTTATCTCCTTGTTTGGTTTCTGATTTCACAGGTTTTTTTTTTTTGTTTGTTCTGATTTGGAATTGGGGCCTTGTGGTTTATACCAAAAGTTAATATTTTTTACACTAATTAAGGGAGAAAATAGATCAAAGTTCTAGGCAAAATTGATTTCTTATGGGTATTGGATATATACTGATCAAATTGGTACTCTAGCCTAACTATTTCTATGGCTCTTTGATAGTGGGGAAATTTTTTGTTGGTGTTCTCAATTTATAGGGAGAAATTATATTTTGCTCCCTTGAACTACTACCATTTTTTCAATTTACTCCCTGAAATACTTTTTTCTTATGTCGAAAACCTCTCCATGGCAAGGTTCTTGGTGGGTCGACCACCCAAACAGAGTAAATCTCGGTCCCTCACGAAAGTTTCCTTATACAAAACTGGTTAAATTACTGGCTTTTCACCAGGGGTATGGCCCAAATGATTGTTTGCACCCTAAAATACTTTTAATCTTTTTGCAAGTAATTTACTCCCTAAGATACTAAAATGGATAATTAGAACCCTAAGCTATCAATTTATTCAATTTGCATCTTGATTAGAGTTTTTGGGTGCAAATTGGAAAAAATGATGGGGGTTCAAAACTGCAAAATGTATTTTCATTGAACTCCTAGTATATCACATTTATTGTTGATGGGCATTTAGCCTAGACAAGGTTCCATTTTTACTAAAAAAGTATCAATTTGATCTCCTAACTATAAAAGTTTTAAGCTTCCTTCTTTCTTTTCCCTTTTTATGCCCTGACATCGGTTTCTAGCAAGCTTGGGAAATTGTAAGATCTTGTTTTGCAGTTTTGTCATGGAATTTCTTGATTAAGCAACAATGGTGAAAACTCATTGGGTGATCTATATGATTCGTTAGAATTTGAAGTCGAGTTACAAGGTGGAGAAGGACAAGTTTAAGAGTTACTATGTGATGGGTCCTTAATCATTTTGTAGAACAAAACAACCTTCCTTCTTGTATTATTTATGTTATAAATGATCAGGTCATAGTTTGTATGGCTTAATGATTCCCATCTGGGGTGTTTGGATAGTCAAAATTCAGTTCACCTTTTTATGCTCTAATAAGCTTGCCAATTCAAGCTTCCCAAGTGTAACTCAAAAGTCAGTCTGGTCTAGCTTATTGATATAAAAACACTTGATAAGCTTGATCTGGTTATGCATCCGTGAACAAAGTCATATTTCCTTGCTCTCAGAGATTCTTGGGTTGGCCTGGTAGGATTAATGTTGTCTTGACAGGTTTTCATTAGATTTGATATTTGCACTTCCATAATTTCTAGGCATTTTTAAGTTTCTATGATGCATTGAAAAGAAAAAAGATGTATTTCTTAGAATCTAGCAAATAGTAATCGTCATTGTATTAATGTATTCTGATTAGTGAAACTATTTAGGCAATTTACCCTCTGATATTTTCTTGGTGTTGTGCTATCATTTATAATCCATCGTACAACTCATCTTCATATCTCAGGGGTGGGTAGCGGGGCCACGACCCCGCTACACTGCCCGTTCGCCCCTGCCCCGCCTAGGCAAAGAGGGGATCCGTGTGACAGATGCAGAGGGCCGGTGGCCCCTCCCTCATCTGCGGCCCCCAGTAAAGGTGAGGAATGAAGGAAGCCCAGTCAGGCTCCAGATTTCCCCCACCCCATATATATAATATATAATTATATTAAAAAAGCCCCATCGACGAAATGATGTCGTTTTTGTCGTTTTGTCTATAAACTGTGTCGTTTTGTCTATGGGGTTTTTTAAAAAACAACCCAGACAAAACGATGTCATTTGGTCTGGGTTAGTTTATCCCCCCTTCCCCTTCTCGAGTCACTCTCTCTCTCAATTCTCTCTCCATTGCTCGTCCTTTCATTGTGTCTTGTGTCCGCTCATCTCTGTCACTCTCTATGTTTGTCGATGTCACTCTTTGTGTCCATCACATCATTGTCATCGAAGGTAGGCCCCAAATCCGAACCTTTTAGTTTTAGTATTTTATGTTTTTTTTTAGTTATGGTGATTGGAGAAAGGTTGAGATTAAATGGAGATTGAGGATGGGCCTTTGTGAACTGTGCGTTGTGGAGAATCGAGATTTGATTGTGCATATGATTGTGATTTGTAAACTGTTGTGAATCTATGATTTTGTGCATTCATTTTGAATTGGAAGCCTAAACTAATTTAGGGTTCCAATCCAAAACCCTAAAGTAATTTAGGGGTTTCAATCTTAGTATTAATCAAGGATAAATCATTAGTAAGATCTTACTATTGAAACTTAAATTAAATTTGGGCACATACATGGTACATCACAGTTAAAGGTGGACTTAGAAGAACAATGTAAGAAGAGTCCAATATTGAGATCCTTAGAAGAGAATAGTCAATCTAGACTAGAGATTGGACTAAAAACAAAAGGCGGATGAGAGTGGTGGAGGTTCTAAGTTGAGTGGGTATACTAAGTATGACTCCAATGAGTATAGAAGAAAGTTAGCTCGTATGGTTATCATGGACGAGCTACATTTTCAGTATGTGGAGCGAAGAGAATTCCAAGAATATTCCGGTTGCTTGGAACCTAGGTTTAATATTCTTTCTCGCCGCACTGTGGCAAAGAATATTAAAAAACATTACCAAAAGGAGAATGATTTATTGAGGGGCTAATTTGCGGGTCAAGTTGTTTGCCTTACTGTTGTACATGGACATCCGTCCAAAATTTTAATTGCATGTCTTTTATTGTGCATTTCATTAATTGTGATTGGACACTACATAAGAAATTTGTGAAGTTTTGTCTAATTTCTTATCACAAAGGTGAGACGACTGGAAAGGCCTTGGAGGCCTCAATAAAGGAGTGGGGGTTGGCAGGGGTTTCGATAGTTACAGTTGATAATGTCTTGTCTAACGATATGACATTGGGATATCTTAAAACCTATCTTAGAAAGGCGAATAAGAGAATCTTGGGTGGTGGTTGTATATTAAATGTGTTGCACATATTTTGAATTTAATTGTGATCGATGGCTTGAAAGATGTTGATGACTCGGTTGCATGAGTTAGAATGGCTATGAGCTTTGTGAGATCTTCTCCTACTAGATTGGAGAAATTCAAAGTTGCTGCAAGGAATGCGAGCACAACATTCAAGAATGGTCTTTGTATTGATGTTCCTACAACATAGAAGAACTGAACCTTTTGATGTTAGAAGTGGCCCATGAATATAAAGTAGCTTTTGAATTATTGGGTAATGAATATATCCAATATGTCAGATATTTTGATGAGTACGGGAGGTTAGGAAAGTCTATTGATAAATAATCGGGAGGTGATTGCTATCTTTGTAGATTTTTTAAGGATTTTCTACAAGGTGACATTGAAAATATCTGGTTCTTTGTACCCTATATCCAATGTATTCACTCAATAAATATGTATGATGAAAGAAGAATTGGATGAGATGTGTATGAGTGACCATGGTATATGAGGGTCAAATATGACAAGTATTGGAGGGATTTGAGTAGGCAAAATATTTTGTTATATTTTGGCTATTGTTCTTGATCCCTAGCTCAAGTTGATGGCATGGTATATAGTTTGGGACTTGTGCACGGGGTTACATGGGCTGAGCTTATTGGTGGTATGGTTAGAGACACTCTCGGTGGATCAAGTTTGAATCCCATCCACCAGATGTTGCGTCCAATAAGTCATTGACACATGCAGTAGCAAGAAAAGTATTACAGCAAGTAAGAATGGAAGGATTACAAGAATATGACACCCAATTATCATCCCAAATATCGATCTGATCACCCTTCCCAATACACCATAAACAACCTGATCTAATCACATATTTTGCATCACAAATACTACACCAAGCATAAGAAGGTTTAGAGCCCAACTTGGAAGATAAAAAATCACAACCTGGAAAATATTTTGCCTTAAAGACAGCAGCAGACAGAGAGCCCTGATTTTGTATAAGGCACTACCCTTGCTTTGCTAAAAGAGCCAAATTGAAAGCCTCTAAATTCCTAAAACCCAGACCTCCAAAAAAATTAGATATGCACATATTGTTCCAACTGACCAGTGTATTTTCCTTTCTTGGCCTCTTTGTCCCCACCAAAATCTAACAATAACGCCTTCAAGTTCTTTGCAAAAACCTTTTGGTAGCTTAAAACAACTCATAGTATATGTGGGAATAGCCTGCACTATAACTTTAATGAGCACTTCATGACTAGCTTGGGATAAATGCTTCTCCCTCCATCCTTTCCATTTTGGCAAAACCTTATCCTTTATATCCCTAAATGTATAGTATTTTGATCGACCCACAAAGAAGATAAACCAAGATACTTATTATGATGATGAATGGTCAGGACACCCCAAATTTCCTTTATTTCATTATTTACCACTTCATCCATATTTCGGTTAAACAATGGTTTAGTCTTCTTCCGATTTAATTGTTGACCCGATACAGCCCCATAAATTGACAAAATATTCTGAATGTGCACATTTATTGAAATAGATGCTTCACAGAAAATGATATTATTACCAGCAAAAAATAAGTGACTTACCCGAGGAGCATTATTGGACACTTTAATCCCTTTCACCAGATTTTGTGCCTCAGCCTGCTGTAACATTAAGGATAGCACTTCAGCACAAAGAACAAATAAGTATGGAGAGAAAGGACATCCTAGCCTCAAATGCCGTGTAGGCTAAATAGAATCAGTAGGAACTTCATTAATGAAGGCCTTATAAGAAACAGATGCAATGCAAGCCATGATGAACTGAATGAAATGAGAATTAAAACCCATCCTCATTAAAAGCTTCTCGAGAAAAATCTATTTCACTTGATCATATGCTTTACTCATATTTAATTTTATTGACATACACCACTTCTTACCCCTCTATCATCTCCTTATAGCATCCAAAGTTTCAAATGCCACCATGACATTATCTGTAATCATTCTCCCCAGAACAAAAGCACATTGAGTTTCAAAAATAACCATAGGTAATATCATTTTCAGTCTATTTGCAAGAATTTTGGCAATAATCTTATAGAACACATTACACAAACTAATGGGTCTATAATCCTTCAGGTACTCCAGATTTTTTTCTTAGGAACCGGCACAAGATAAGTATGATTAAATTCAACTGGCAATACGCTAGAATTTAGAACCTGTAACACATTGGTAACAACCAAGTCACCCACTGAATGCCAATATCTCTGAAAAAATAAAGACGATAAATCGTCTGAGCCATGAGCTTTCAATGGTTGCATTTGAAATAATGCCTCATTTATCTCCACATCAGTGAAAGGGCGCATATAATTTGAAGCTGAACAACATTTAAAACATCATCCAAATTAGAGGGATTAGTAGAAGAAAGTAAATCTGAATAGTAGTTTGTAACCATAGCTGCCAATGAAGTACCCTCATGAACATAACCCATATCATCCTTCAGTTTATCAATTAGATCACACCGCCGCCTCTGAGAGCCCTTATAATGAAAATACTTCATATTTTGGTTGCCATCTTGCAACTAAGTAAACCTTGAACGTTGTCTCTACATCAATTCCCTCATTTTGATAGCTAAAGCTTTCTTAACATTATCGAATTGGGATTTGACTCCAAATATCAAGAGCATGACTGCATTGTTCAAACTTTTCATCCAAAGGGACACAAGAAGATGATTTTCATGCAGATGCAATAGTTTCCTCACACCTTTTTGCTCCAACCCACATGGCATCAAACCTAAATAACTGATAATTATGCATATGACAAGGTTGCACCCCTTCAGTACTTAACAACAAACAGCTACGGCCCAAAACTAAGGTGGCAATATTTCTATTTTACATGAGGGATATATCTCAAGCCAAGCATTATACAAACCTATCCATTCTTTCTTTCACCAGTGCCATACCATCCTTTAAATTGCTCCATGTAAATAGAGACCCTTTAACATCAAGACTTCAAAGTTGACAATAATCCAAAGTAGATCTAAAATCATACATTTGTCTAAATGGTCTCTCTTTACCTCCCATTTTCTCAGATCTCATTAAAATCGTCAAAGCATAACCATGGCCCATCATATTGATTTTTCAAAGCACACAATGACGCCCAAGTTTCATTTCAACATTGAGTATCAGGATGGCCATAGATAGCAGACAACCTCCAATTTATATCAATAATAGGATCCCGAGACATGCACATCAAAACGGGATTTAGAGTAAGAATGCAGAAGCGAATTTACCTACCCTTTCCAGAAGAGACACAAGCCTCCACTTTTTCCATAACTCGCCACAGCAAAAAAATAAGAGAAACCCAACTTATACTTGAATCTTTTGTCATGAATCACAGAGGAGCTGAAATGGAAAGATGAAAGAAGATGTTTGATATGTAGTCGTTCTAGATTGTTGTTGTAATAGTTAGTAGCAAAGTTTTGAATTTTGTTTCGGTGACTATTTCAGTTAAGGTACTTGAAACACTCCGATCCCGAATGGGTTTGAGAGTTAGCTCTTATTACCTACAATCATCCCCCAACAACACAATATATACATTCCAAATTCTCTATAAACCATAAAAAAAATTATGTTACGAACCAATGACTTTATAATTACTCTAAGACTCCATGAAGTCTCAAAACAACCATCAACTTTCAGAATTTTCATCAATAGAACCATTTAAAACTACAACATAAGACTCTACCAAAATGAAGGTACCCAAAAGTATTCTCTCTATACTTAATCCACTATGCTCACATAGCCTTATTCATGCTTCCTATTTTTGAATTTCAACTGAAACATGTAAAACATCTTAAAACATTATGGAGATAAGGGAGTGAGTTATCGACAACTTAGTAAGCAGAGAACATATACTAGTATGCAAACTGAGTATCATCACGATATCACATCAGAGCATCATATTAGAATAGAGGCCATGTTTAACCCCTGTGGTAGGGCTGTGCTATCCCGATGGTCAAACCGGGCAGAGATAGAAGTGAATTTTTTCCATATTATTCTCGGAGCCCCGAGTGTGCACACAGGAAAAACCACGCAAAAACCACTCTTTTTCCAAAATGAGTGCACTCAGAGATAGAGAAGTTGGTACCAACCCAAACAAAGCAGAATCAGTGTCAGATACAAAATCAGAACGTTAATCCAAAGGTTTTCATATGTCATATCAATGTAAAACAGGGTACAAAACATATTCAGATCATTCTCACATACTTAAAAAAAGAAGTCAGGGCATCTTCATAAAACTATGCACAAATTTTTAGGTTTTCTTAATCGCTCTTTTTACAAAATTCAAGAACTAAATGCCAAAAACTTACTCATGTCTACACCAATCACAATGTTTTTCTCTCCTTGTACGAATCTCATGAGTAATGCAAATAAATGACCAAGGTTGTTTTTCCCAAGTTCCCATTTCATAACAAAACATATATAATTTTTCATAAAGTCAACATTAGTCCATACATTTCATACAAAGTCTAGCATAGGAACCTAGCTTACCTGAACTTTTTTACTTCTCAGAATTTTCTTACCACAGTGCCAAGCAAATTTCTACAAGCATGTCATTCAACATAATTCATGATCATGTTTCATTCAACATATTATAGTTATGTATATATTATGTATCTCATGCATCTCACATTGCATATGACAAGTAAGCTTTTGTAAGATTAAGTGTAAGATAAATATGAGATAAATCAGATGGTCATTCAAATGCATAGAACCAATGCAGTTTCAAGGTGGATGTGCAACCCACGAACTCAAGCGTGATCCACCATAGTATGCTAGAATACTATCAGCAGCTCCCCTTGTAGCTGCGGGATGTAGAGCCGATGCACAACTTTGCATACATGGTTACATGTGTTGGCTAGTCAAAACAGTAAGATAATTTAGATTTGCCAAACAAGTTAGTTAATTCAGACAAGTCATGCATATCATCAGCATAATTATGAACAGTCATAAATTATAAGTTCTCAACATGAAATATTTTATGAAAAACCTTATATTAGTATGTTTACATTATGATGTGTTTCTTACTGAGTATTTGACTTATTTTGTTTTGTTTGTTTTATGTTTTTAAATCACCCAAGTCAGGATAATTATGATGATCGAGCTGTAGGGTGGGACTTGCTCCTAGGAGACATGATAGAGGCTTAGATAATGTATAGAGAATTTTAAGTTATGGTTTTTATAGTTTAGAATTCAAGAAGTGTTTAATAAATGCTTCCGCGTAGTCATTTATATTTTTAGTATAATTTTTAATAAAGAATTATTGTATTTACTATATGAAATCTTTGTATCCAATGCTTCTTTTCAAATAAAAAAAATATTTTTAAGACAAGTTTAGTAGTAGCACTCGGGCTCCCCAAATCTTTAAAAGAATAATCTTATTATCAACCATGGAGAGTCGGGTGTTACAAGAAATGGAGTAAAGTAGGAATCTCTAAGAGTAAAGGAGGGTTGGGTTTTAGAGATGTTGAGTATTTTAATTGAGTTATGTTAGCAAAACAATTATGAAGGTTACTAATAATCCCAATTCATTGGTTGGAAAGATTATGAAAGGAAAATACTTTAAAACAGGTACTATTTTGTTTGCTAAGCTTGGTCATGGTCCTTCACAGATTTCGAGGAGTATATGGGAGTCTAGGAGTCTAATAAAAGAAAGTATGAGATTGAGAGTGAAGAATGGTCAGAAGATTAAAATATTGAGTGACAAGTGGTTGCCAACACTTACTACTCACTTGGTTCAATCACAAGTGAAGATTTTTTCTAGTGAAGCTACAGCTAAAGAGTTAATTGATAATAGGGGTTGTTGGAACACAAATCTTATTCATGATGTGATGAATGAAGAAGAGGTAGCAATGATTAGTAGTTTACTTGTTAGTAGGAGAGGTTCAGAAGATAAAATCATATGGGGTTCTAATAAATCTGGTATATTTTCTGTGAAGACCACATACCATTCATTAGATCATATGAAGAGAAGATTGGAAGGTAAACAGTCAACTAGCACTAATGGTATAGGATGGAAGAAAACTTGGGAGCTGAAAGTTCCAAATTCCGTAAAAAAAATTCTATGGAAAGCAGTGAGTGAAGTTCTTCCTACAAAGTGGAATCTATTCTGGAGAACAATTACTGAGAATGATCTTTGTCCTATATATGAATTGTGTGAGGAGACAAGTTGTCACACCTTGTGGAGTTGTGGTGCTGCCTCAGATGTTTGGGCTGAAGATTTGAGTAGTTTACAAAAATGAAAATGTGCAAGAGCTTGAATTCTATAAAATATGGGAGGGGATGGCAACAAGTTTACAGAGGAAGGATCTGAAAGAAGTTGCATGTGTTCTTAGAAGTATTTGGTTAAGAAGAAATAATATGCATTTGAAAGAAAGTTTAATAGTCCCATATGAGTTATACTTGGAGCAAGAGAAAGAGATGGCGAGCTTTCAACAGGCACAAGAGATTTTCTGCGTTCCTAAACAAAATGAGTCTTCAGTCAACAGAGCTATCAAGTGGGAAAAGCCAAGTACAAACCTTTATAAATTAAACTAGGATGCAATATTAGATGTAAACACTTCAAAGATGGGAGCTGGTATTGTGATCAGAAACTTGGAAGGTGATTTAGTTGCTTCTCTTTGCATGCCAAAAATGTTTGTTAACCATCCTGTTATGGCTGAAATATTTGCTTTAGAGAGGGCTATGGGATTATGTCTCATGATTGGATTAGAACATGTCATTTTTTAAGGAAATGCTCCTGTAGTCATCAAAGAAGTACAAAATTCTGAAGAGAGCTGGTTTTGGTGTAGTCAGATGATAGAAGACATCAAAGCT
Source organism: Juglans regia (assembly GCF_001411555.2). Lineage (NCBI taxonomy): Eukaryota > Viridiplantae > Streptophyta > Magnoliopsida > Fagales > Juglandaceae > Juglans > Juglans regia. The sequence goes on from NC_049907.1 coordinate 6,732,506, forward strand.
TCCTACCCAGGTAGAGATTGGCGGAGTCTTCACTATGCGCCTAGAGAATCTAATCAAGAAGCACATTAGATGACGAAGCTAGCTTTGTCTTTATGATAAAGAGTTATTTGCTTAGAAGAGGGTCCAAAATGGATAAAGAACTGTATTCAATTAGAGAAACAATGTAATGACTGACTTTGATTTATATGAATATGTCTGTTTTGATGAAAAAAAAACTTTTAAACTTTCATTTAAACATTTAAAAAAACACATTTTTTCGCTACTTCCGTGGAAACAGGCATTTAAACTTTCACTTTGGTATCCTTTCCTAATAGAAATTAATGACTTATATTTATATATTTCAACAGGATCAAAATCTCTCAAAATTTTGGATTATAATCTTTTAATTAAATGTGTAACGAAATTCGATTAATTAAATCTTTCCTATCACGTGTGTTTATATGCAGTCACTTCATGATTAGTAGTGGGAGTGTGGGGATTTTTTTTTTTGGGAAAACCAATCTTCATTCATAAAATAAACAGATTACAAAGAAGAATCAATCCAAAGGAAATTAGAAATTACATCCGGGTAAGAACCCCACCATAAACTAATTTTCGAGACACTCAAACCAAGCTTGGCAAGAGTATGAGCTACTATATTGCAGCTTTTATTTGCATGTTTTAGAACACATATTTGAAATCGATGCATTAACTTCCTGGCTTCACTGACAATGTTCCCCATGGTGGCCATAGATTTTCCATTTCGATTGAACTCATTTACAACCAAGAGAGAATCTGATTCAATTGACATATGATGGATACCAAGATGAAGACACAGATGTAGCCCACTAAGGATTGCAAGTCCTTCAAGCTCGATTACATTTAGACTTGCCATTTCTCTTATTGCTTCCGCCATTATAACTTCACCCTTTGAATCTCTAAATACATCACCTATACCCGCTAGAGATCCATCTTGAGAAAAGGCTTCATCTAAATTCAATTTGAAAGTGTCAGGTGGTGGGAATTCCCATCCGCAATGATGCCTAATTACATATAGACGTTTGTTCCTCAATTCACAAAACCTTTCTGCATAGCCAAGGCACTTCCCCACATAGCATCAGCATGTACATCTTTTTCCTAAAAAATCTTCATGTTTCTTCTATACCAGCAGCTCCAGCATGTTAAAAAGAACAACTCCAACAACTCGGCACAATTATAATGTAGAAGTTTAAGAGCAACATCAATGAACAAGCTGGACTCATTAATTTGTAACTGCTTTGGGAAGTTTTTAATCCAGACTTCTCTAATTTATTGGCAAGAGAGTAATACATGCAAGGTATCTTCTCTATTATCATCACAGAAAACACAATTTTCAGCAATATTAACATGTTTCTTCCGAAGGTTATGCTTAGTAGGTAATACTCCTTTGACAGCCTTCCATGCAAACACTCTTACTTTAGAAAGGAGTTTCATAGCCCAAATAGATTTCCACAATATCCTAATAAGAGTAGTATTTGATGCTTCACCACTGTGTCACCATATTTGCTTATCTGAAAAGCCTATAGCCACTCCTAACTATGTATCTCCCATGAGCTTCAAGCGTCTAGCAAATCACATCTGAATTTCCTTGACTAAGCATAATCTCAACAATCTGTAGTGCCATTGTAGGAGGGAACATGGTTGTAATTTTGTTAACATCCGATTCTGTCTGCTCAGGGACAAATAATGAATTCACAGTAGCTTCCTCTGCACCTATAACAGACACAGAGTTCATATTAGCAATCCTTTTAAACCATGGTACCCATACATCAGTTCATACTTTCACTGAGTTCCCCGAACCAATTCTCCATCTGCACCCATCATTCAGCTTTAAAATTGTGCCCCAAATTCCTTGCCATACATAGGAAGGATTGTTTCCCAAACCAGCATCTAGAAAATGGTTCTTTGAAAAATATTTAGCCTTAAGCAAACTGTGTAGCAACGAGTTTGTATTTGACATTATTCGCCATCATTGCTTGGCCAAAAAAGCATCATTAAAGATTCTTAAATCCTTGAATCCCATCCCACCTTCCTTTTTTGTTGCACACATCTTTGGCCAACTCATCCAATGAATTCTCTTCTCTTCATTTTTCTGCCCCCACCAAAATTTTGCCATTATTTTTTCAAGATCATGACACAAGGAAGATGGAAGCTTAAAACAACTCATAGAATAGGTAGGAATAGTTTGGGCTACAGCTTTAATCAAAACTTCATTTTCACCAGTCGAGAGTACATTTTCTTTCCATCCTTGCAACTTTCTCCATACTCAATGCTTTATTTCAGAAAAAGCTCTAGATTTAGACCTCCCAACAAATGATGGGAGTCCTAAATACTTTTCATACTCTGACTTTTTTGCTCTCCCCAAAATTCCAAAATTGCATCCTTAGTTGGTGGTTGCACATTTGAGCTGAACACAAAGCCTGTTTTGCTTCTGTTTATCACTTGACTAGAAGATGCTTTATAGCAGTTGAGAATGGATTGAATTTTTTGATTTTATTGCATATTAGCCTTATAAAATAAAAGACTATCATCTGTAAAAAGTAGATGAGAGATCTTGGGAGCACCTCTACAAATCTTCACAACTGAAATTTCCCCTCTTCTCTCGGCATGTTTGATCAATGAAATCAAACCTTCAGTACATAGTAAGAATAAGTAAAGGGAAAGAGGGTCATCTTGTCTCAAACCTCTAGAAGGAGCAAATGGACCTTTTGGCTCACCATTAATCAAAATTGAAAATGAAACAGTTTTGACAAACATCATAATGAGATGGATCCATTGAGCATTAAATCTCATTGCCTCCATAACCGCTTGTAAATATGGTCATTCAGCACAGTCATAAGCTTTGCTAATATCCAACTTAATGGACATAGAACCATTCTTGCCTTGTCTCTTATTTCTCAGAAAAACGCATCACCTCATATGCCACTAGAATATTTTCAGTAATGATCCTTCCCGGTACAAAAGCACATTGAGTTTTTGAGATAATTACATCAAGCACACTCTTAAGCCTATTTGCAAGAACTTTAGCCATTAATTTATACAAGCATAAACTAATAGGCCTAAACTCAAAAATTTTCTCAGGCTTATTCTTCTTTGGAATCAAAACTATGAAAGTATGATAAAGAGATGAAGGAAGAGTACCAGTTCTGAGGGAGGACAACACTCCATTTGTAACCTCATTACCCACAATATGCCAATATTGTTGAAAGAAGACAGACACCATTCCATCAAGTCCAGGTGATTTTGTTGGGGCCATTTGATCCAAAGCTACCTTGACCTCATCACGATGAAATTTTTTCAATAATTCAGCATTCATTTGTTAAGACACTCGACCACTTAATCCCTTCCAAAATGTCCAAGTTACTATTACTAATATCAGAGTGAAACAAGGACTAAAAATGGCTTACAATAAGATGGTCTCTCTCCTTTTCAAATCTCCATATGCCCTGCTCATCCTTTAGTCCTTTAATATAGTTATTTTTCTTCCTTTGTGAAGCCTTATGATCGAAAAATTTTGAGCTCATATCACCCCCCCTTAAGCCACAAAATTTTAGCTCTTTGGTGCCAAAGGATTTCCTCCCTTTCTAACCAAACTTGCAAATTATTCCTTGCTTGTATCAATTCCTCCTTTGAGACTTGTCTAGGATCTGTCATTTGCAGTCTATGAAGAGTAGCTCGTGCTCTTCTCAGATTCTGATATAGTTTGCCAAATTTCTTCTCATTCTAGACTTCTAGACCTCTACTACAACCCTTGATCTTTTGGGATATGGCTATTAAATTATTGCCCCCAGCAACTTCTTGCCAATGTCTTGAAATAACTTCTTCACACTCATCATCTTCTATCCACATGGCCTCAAACTTGAATAGCTTAATTATGCTTCTAGTCGATACATCACTTAGAGAAAGTGATATTGGTAGGCGATCAGAATATGCAGCAAAACATTGAAATACTCAAGCTTGTGGAAAGCATTCCTGCCATTTCATATTAGCAACAAAAAGGTCAAGCCTTTCACTTATCACCTGTTGATTATGTCTCCTACTGGACCACATGTATTTAGTGCCTTGAAACCTCAAGTCTATTAGATGACAGTCATCAAGAGCACCTCTAAAGGCATGCATCAACCTCTCTTGCCTTGGTCTTCCACCTAACTTCTCATGGTTGCTCAATGCCTCATTGAAATAGCCACAAACCAACCGTGGGATATCTTCAAGCTCCCTTAAAAGTCGAATTAAATCCCAAGACTCTCCTCTTCTTTTAGTTCTGGATGTCCATATAATCTTGTAAACTTCCACTTAATTCATTTGCATCAATATGAAAGAACGAGTAGCTTTTGATACTCAAACTAACACAACAAGAAATATGTCCTTTTCAAAGAGGTAAGTTCACCGCAAAAAGCATGTAAATCGCCACAATATATTTCACCCGACCTCAATTTGTTTGAGGCAAACTAGTCGAGAAAAACAAGTTTGGGTTGATCAATTGCGGTGGCCTTTGACTTTCGTCGCATAGAAGATCTTTTGCCACGACTAAATTCGGTCGAAAATAATAGTTTGAACCGAGGTATAAACAGTTTTGGCACTTGATTAGTTCTCCGGAAATAACTATTTCCAGCGATTACTACGCACCGAAAATAACTATTTTTGGCGAGCATTACTCGCCAAAAATAAAGTTAAACAATTAAAAAAATATATGCGGCGAATCCTAATTAGCCGCAAAGAACAATGATCCCCAAAAAAAATATAAAAGCATAAAACCGTATATCAAAATCCAAGCCATGCACTAAATTTATATTTCAAGGAAAATCTATAAAAGTCCAAGTAGAATAAAAATACCAAAAGAATAAAAATAAATGTCCTCTAAAAGGCAAACATCATATAAAAGTTAAGATGCAAACATGACACATTACAAAATTATTCTGCTATATATTACAAGCATGCAAACTACAGAGCCAAAATTATTCTGCTAAAAGTTGAAGGTGCAAACATGCAAACTGAATCATACAAACATTAAAAAAAAAAACCAACTTATCCTGCTATATACTACACACTATAGAGCCTAAACCAGAGTCCTCAAGATCGTCAAAATCCTCAAGATCATCAAAATTATACAAGAATTACAAGAGAAAACAAAAGTGAAATGAAAGTCTCAAGATACCAAACCAGCAAAATCAAATTGAGAGACCAAATCAAGTTCGGTGCAACTGAAAGTAACAGAATTTCCAAGCTCCTGCAGATGATCAGCTTGAGCTCTAATATTAAACACCAAGATCGATCCTCAGACTTATGATTGAAAAACTGAGGCACCTGTTCTTGCCAAAGCTTGTGTTTCTGAATAGAATTTTGAAGTTGACCAACCATCACCGGAAAGGAGGCTTTAATATACTGAGAGTCAGTAAGAACTTCTTCAGCATCACTCAGCTTGCATCTTTTGAAACTGTGTGGCGCAACAATGGCCTCTAAGGCTTTCTTTAGCCATTTAACCCCATCAATCAATGAACTACACAAGGGACCAGAGGCACATTTATGGGGAAGTTGCTTTGCAACCTTCATCAAGCTCTCAATATCCTCAATAGCAGGAGCACCAAAGCAGAAAGTACATTCTCGACATCAAGCTCTCGACTTCATCAGCCTCCCCTGGCCTTGAGACATCAAGTCCTCTAATAAAATAATCCATCAAACAAAGTAAATTCTCACATGCAGCTGATAATCAGTCCTCACAGTTAGGATAACAAATATAACATAGAACTTTGAAAAGAGAAGAAAACATTCCCTTACTTCCACTGAATTCTGTTTTTGAGCTTCTTTTCTATGAGACCAATTCCTTCAAGCACATTTGTTATATCATATATCCTCGTCTTTTGCACCTGCAGTAGAAATCTTCAACTAACAGCACATTAAAAATAATTGATATGTTGAACAAGAAAGAATAACGGTCACCTCCAAAGTTTCAATTGCTTTATTTAGATCAAGAATATCATCTTCAGCATGTTTGATTAGATTGATAATGTAACGCCCGAACCTAGTCAAATAGCGTTACAAAATTTTGGGTCTAGTTAAAAAAAAAAAAAAAATCATTTGGGTTCATTAATAATTTTTTTTAGAAGAGAGTTTAGGTCTAAGTATATTTATTTTATGTTATTTTTTTTTATTTTCTTTTCTCTTTAGACTTAAGAACTCGTTCCTTGGAAGCACCCAGAACACGTCGCACCCATTTGCCATTTTCATGCATGCCCCTTTTATCTCCTTCCTCTAGGTTTTCTCTTTACTATTTTTATCTTATATATATGTTAAACATCCTCAACCCTAGGATATGTGCCGCTCTTTCCCCTCTTCACAGAAGGCCATCGTTTCCTCTACAAAATACCCAAACCGAAGTGCTCGGTTTGCAACCAGTGAACTGCCACCCGCAAAACCTATTCACGTGCCGCAACTCCACCAAACCCAGTCCGCGCCAGTAACTCAGCCACTCTGAGTCCACCACCCCAACCGTGCCCAGCCACACGAAGTCCACCCCTCAAGCCGTGCACCACCACCCTCTCCGTGTAAACTTTACCCACCACCGAAAAGCAGAGCACCAGCCAGCCAACGGGTCGCCACTTTCCCCCGGACCTAGCCCACGCAGAAGCTCAGCCCCGTAGCAGCCTCCCATCGCATTCGTAGCCTCCATTACAAGCCCCGAAAATCCTCTGTTTTAGTTGTCTCTAAAACAGAGCAGCGTCCAAGCTGATGCAGTCACACTCCATCGAGAGCTCCACCGCGCCGTGCCCCCACAGAAACTGCCGGCGAGGACCTTCCATCACCCCAGTCCGCCGCACGCCACCTCAGTTCCCCGATAAGCTCACTAGTTCTAGTTGGTTGGTTCTTCCCACTCGGTATCTACCTCACTTTTCCCTCACCTTGTGCCTCTCTCACTCATCTCCCTCTCTTGCTCTCGCAGCCAGTGATCAAGCGCCACCCCCTTTCGCCGTAGCCAACCACCAGCTTCAAGCCGTCGTGCCTCCACCTCTCCGTAAGTGCTTCAGCTGCACTGTGTGGAGTTTTCTTTTTTGGCGTACATGTATATATATGTGGATGTATATGTAACTTACGTTAACTTAATAGTGGGAAATATTATTGCCTTTTTCCTCTTATAGTACGCGTCCAGAGTTATTGTTTAGGGTGTTAGCTTAATTAAGTTTATGTTATGTACTTTGGATTTGAAATCATGAGTATATTGCATGGATTGTAAAGTAAGTTTTATTTAGGCGTAGACGTGTGGATTTATTTTGTTAAGTGGGTATTTTTTTTAAGGGACTAATATTTTTATTGGAATGGTTAGTAAGTAGACTGATAAGTAACACTTAAAAGAATATTTTAAAAATATTCTTTTAAAATATCTTTTTAAAAGGATATTTTTGTTTTATTATTATTTAAACAAAAGTATGAGTTTCTACTTATAATGATTTTGTTATAGTTATGTTATTTTGCATTATAAATTATAGTAAGATCTCTATCGTAAATAAGTTAGAATTAAATGTTTTAGTCGAAGTTGGATATTGATGAGTTTAGAAAGTGATGTTAGTATTTTAAGAATAATGAGAATTTTGGGTTTGAGGAATTAAAAATGGATTATTTTAGAAGTTGTAGGCTTGAATATCGGAATACGAGATTGATTGGAAATTTATGAAAATTTACGTGATTATCTTATAGGTGACAATTAATTTTTGTTCGGCATTGTTGAAGAAATTTTCAAAAGCTAAGAAATCCAGGTAAGCGGGGTTCCTATGCTAGATTTGCATAAAAATAAAATGGACTGAGGTTGATTTTTGAAAATATGCATGTTTGTTATGAAAAGAGATTTGAACTACCTCAGTTATTTGTTACTCATGAGATTCTGTTTAAGAATAAAGTATTTTATGGCATGACTGGTGTAGACATGAGCTATTTTGTATTTTTTTTTCTGAACTGTGCAAAAGAGAGCGAATATGAAAGTTTGTGCATAAAATTATGTTTTGTGATTTCTGAAAACTTTGTTCTTTTCTGAAGATGTTCCGTACTCTGATATGATATAATTTCTGAAAACTCTGTTATATTCTAAAAATGTTATGTACTCTGATATGATGAAATTTCTAAAAGCTTTTGGCATGACATTTTGAATCGGGATGTGGTTTGTGGATGGTGACCTATTTGACCTACCACGGGTGCTAATAGTGGCTTCTGTTTGGGTTGGTACCAACTGTTTTGTTTCTGATGCACCCTCTTTTGAAACAAAGTGGTTTTCTGGTAGTCTTTCCTGTGTGCACACTCGGGGCTCCGAGAATAAATAAGGAGAAGATTCACATTCTGTTTCTGCTCGGTTAGCTACTGGGGTTTGCACAACCCTGCCACGGGGGTTAAACATGGCCTCTGATGCGATATGATGCTCTGGTACTATGGTGGTCAGTTATGCTATGCCAAAAGAATTTAAATAAGAATATTTTTGAACTTTTGCTCTGATATTTTTGATAACATGTTCTGACTCTGCATTCTGAAAATAAAGTGTTTTGTTCTGCATTCTGAAATCTGTAAATGCTCATGTTTACATACTAGTATATGTTCTCTGCTTACTGAGTTGTTGATAACTCACCCCTTATCTCTATAATGTGTTTCAGATAATTTTGATGCAACAGCTGAGAATCAAGAATAGGGAGTGCTTGCAAGATTTGTGGATCATAGGAGACTAAGTGCCTTAGAGTACAATGACTTTTGGAGAGTCTTTTGGTAGCGTTGATATTTTATGTGACTTTGGTATGTTGAGTAGTGAATATTTCTAGTTTTTGTGGAAAAGTTTATGTATATCAACGAGACACCACTGATGTGCCCTTATATAGGAACATAGATATTTGTGCTGAACGAATAGGTTAATATGTTATGGAGACTCTGGTTTATTTTAAAAGTATCATTTGGAAATGATTTTTAGGTGATATGAGTTAACTCTCTGGACCCTCTGGGACGGGGCGTTACAGATAAACCTCTTTGTCAAGAGACCTGTATAAGAATCATATGACATTGATGTTACTCTTAAACAAGAAGTAGCTAAATTCCACAAATAGCCTATAGCGAAATGAACCATGCTTATTTTTAAAATAATGAGATATAACATAACCAATAAATGCATAAATAGTAATTTGCTACCCAAGGAGCTGTCATAACGACAAGGACTAGGTGAAGTGAGATTATTGCCGGAAGGAGAACCTGCCAAATTTTGCAGAAATTTTGACAGTAAGTGTATCTCATGAATTTTAATAGAACCTACGTATCCTGTGGTTTACATTGATCAATACTGACATTGATACATAGTAGGAATACAGATATTTTTTTTGATAGGTTAGTAGGAATACAGATATTGGAAAATACTCAACAAGTTTTGTTCTCACCAGCATTTGAGACTGGAGTATGAGGTCCAGATTTACTGCAGTTCGAAAGCCATGATGTTTTGTTTGCCTTTCCCCCTTTTACTGACACAGGTTTCTGAAGGGGACTATTAACTACTTCAATGAACCCAGGACCAGCCATTCTATCAACAGAATCAGCTTCATAATCTGTTGTGTCACTCTTCCGCTTTAATTGCTGATAAACACCATTTGATTTTTTTTTTCAAAATAAAATTATCAATATGTGCAAATACACTTAAATTAAATGCAAGAATTCAAGCCCCCACTCAAGACAATAGAATGCTAACTGAACGTACAATTATACATGCAGAAAAACCATCACCAAATTGACAACTAATCTAACTTTCAGGAGGTTGGAAATTGACAACCAATCCAAATTGTCACCAGAAAGATCATTGAATTGTAAGTATCTCATCACTCTCGAAAGAAAATTTACATTAAACATCTGAATTTTTTCTATAGCTGAGGTTTCTCAAAGGTAAACTCATGAAAACTCTTAATTTTCTAACTACCACACTTGTATTACAAAATAATTGAAACAACAAAACAAAGGAATGTGATAGATATGAATGATTACTTGACAGACACCATTATTGTTTTTCCACATAGAATGACTTGGATACATCATGTAGATAAAGCACTGCATTCGTAACAGATTCACAATCAATCATGGAGAATATCCAAATAAAAAAGTTAACTTACCCAAACAGTACACAGAAACTCCAAATCTATGAAATCAAAACAAACATAGATGAAGGCAATAGCACTATGCTCAGATGAAATACTTACAATACATATACCTAAAACGAGAGGGGAAACAATGGAAAAACACAAACCCATTCATTGAGCAGCAACCCCTCGTCCACGATCTGGTTGCGATTCCCCACATATGATGATGGAACCGAGAGAGAGAGAGAGAGAGAGAGAGAGAGAGACGCACACACAAAGACGAAGATAGATAAAGAAATAGACGGAGGATTGAAAGACTCACCTCCTCGGCGAGGTGGCGAGTTGGCGACGACACGATAGCAGGCACGGCTTGGGAAGGGTGGCAGCAAACTCATATACGATAGAGAGGGAGTATCGATTTGGGGGAAAAGAAAAAAGCGAGAGAAGGAAAAGAAACGAGGGGGAAAAAGAAAGAAGGGGACTTTGCATGATTTTAATCTGACATTTTGCGGCGATTGAAAATCGTCGCAAATACAGTGAAAACGTCGCCGTCAAAGACCCTTACGTGCTATGCTGAATCTGGGATTATATTTGCGGCGATATATTGTCACCGCAAATAGTCTTTTTAGCGGTGATTTTCTCCCTCTTCAGAAGAAAAACATAGTTACAGTGACAAACGGCCTATGCCTTCCAATTGTTGCTCACCGCAATATCTTTTGGCTGCATAAACGGCTTTTTCTTGTAGTGTAATCTCATTCTTCCACATAAGAGCCAAACCTCCACTCCTCCCTTCCCTTGGTACAACAAAACAACTGTCAAAAGCCACCCTTATTTGAAGAAACACAACCATGGGAACTTCCCTCATGATGAGATCACGAAGAGCTCGAACTCCCTTAGGTTCCCAAGCCCACGGGAGTTCCAACTAATGATTTTCATTGATATCGAGACCCTTTTTCTTTCATCAAACTCTATTGCATTTCCCTGTGACCCCTCATTCTTCAAACGTTTTGTTTCGGACGAGGTCAGTGATATGGCCTTTCTCTTTCCTTGAGTATCTTTCAGCATAGGATCTATTATTGGGCTTCCAAGAGAAGATGGACATACACGAGTCCATTTCCTCCCTGGTCTCTCTCGTTTGGTGGGAAGTTGGATCAATTGGGTCCAATTCATCCACTAATTTAAGCCCACCACCTGTCATGTGGACGTCTGTAGTAACTACATTTGAAGCTGCTATGCTAGCCTTTATACTCCTTCCCTTAGTGACCTTCCTCAAATCCGTTACACCTGTCCCCATATTGATGTCATTTAAAACAAAATCTCCTCCTTTCATAATCTCCTCATGAGAATCTTGCATGACAGGTGTAGTTAAAACTGCAATAAGATCTTCGGTGTCCTGATTTGCAGCTTCATGATCAACCGTTACCTAATTATCTACCACTTTCCCCGTTGGAGAATCAATTCCTGGTTCTTCCATTGGAACAGGGTTCTTCTTCATCAAAGATGAAGATGGCGAAGAGCTACGTTGTATGGCCTCATTCGATCTTGTTATTTTATGAAAGCCCTCCATGGACACACCGGCACGCAACCAGGGACTGAAAGGCAACATTGTTTCATCGTTAACATCCATTGGGTTCCTATTATTCATAGTGACGCAATCTTTGTACTGATGACCCACCTTTCCACACTCATAGCAGAAACTGGGTAGCCGTTCATACACAAATCGAACCCAGAACACTCCCAATGGACCAAGATCTACATGAGTACCCCTCATAAAAGGCTACGTAATATCTATCTTCACCCTAATACACAAAAACTCCCCCCAAACTACACCATCTGGAACACCCTCCACCTCCTTTACTATGCCAATTTGTTCCCCTACAAGCCTTGCTACCTTTTCATTCATCGCATTAAAGGGCATATTATACACACTTATCCAAAACTAAACTTCAAATAAACGAGTCTTTGCTACCTGCAACGCACACTACAGTTGTTTTAACAAATTAAAATTACGATCAAAGGACTATGGGCCCCCTCGAAGAACCTTATGTTTATGATCTCTAATATCATCAAATTCTACCAGCAACATTTTTGAACCCAACTCCTTAAAAACAATCTTCTGAGAAAGCTACCATACCCGCTTCATTGTATTCTTGAGTGCCTCTCTGTTAAAATATCAATCAATTACCAAAGACATAATCAAACATCGTTCTCCACGTGCAAAATTAGATTCCAGAAATGAAGAATCAACAGGAACGACATTCTTCTCTCTCTGATAAGGACAAATGTTGACACAGAATATCTAGATTTTCTGCCATTAAAGACAACAAAAAACCTGTACAAGAGACAAGAGAGTGACCCGTACCCAGAGAGGAACCTTTGAGAGGAGAGAACTTTTTAGAGAGAAGAGTATATACTCTTTGATCTTTTTAAAGTAAAAGATCAAAGTTTGCTAATTTGATTGTCATAAAAAAAAGAATGGAATTCTCGTATGATTGGGAATTTGGACCCATCAACTTGCTAAATGCAAAATCTTCTTAATTTGATCAATTGATTAACCATTTACATTTTAAATTTAGATCTTTGATAATATTTATCCTAATTTTAAAAAGAGATTGATATATAAGTGAGCTGTATAGTATTTATAAAATATTTAATGATGTTTGAAAATATACCCAAACAACTATAAATACTGTAAGAGACATATTATGAAGTTCAAGTAAAAACTCTAAAAATTTTAAATCCTTGCATTAATACTAACTGGATTAAGTAATATGTTATAGTACGTTCTCGGGGATGTTCAAAAATCAAATGGCTTGGATCATGATTTTTCTATTAAGTTTGCATTAATTAATCTGTTATAAAGAAAAATTAATATAGCCAATAGAAAAATGTTTTAGCCAACAAAGAGATTTTACAATAATAAATTCATAAATTGACGCTGTTTGATATGGTACGTTAGATTATAAAATAAATCTAAACTTTAGACAAGGCATACTTCAAAAAATAATAATTCTCCAAACTTTAGCTATAGCCCCCCATAGTCAATAACATTATAACATCAAGATTTTAGTCAATTATGGGAAAAGGATGCAGCAATATTTTCAGATGGAGAAACTAGAAGAGTTAGCAGTCATTTTCAAAGGGTACTTGTAGACTGGAAGAAATAAACTCATTTTCATGGATAGATTTGATAACCCCAACAAAGTAATAAATATTGCTCTTTCAAGCCTTGTAGAATTTCGAGAAGCTCATAGGCTTAATGAAGAAGCTAAGGAGCAAAAAGGAGATAGCAGAAAAGAAGCCAAATGGACAAAACTAGAAGAAGGATTTACAAAACTTAATTTTGATGCGGCACTAGATGTTATAAATCAGAAATTGGGAATTGGTTTAATAGTAAGGAATTCCGAGGGAGTGATTCTATTCTCATTATGCTCTAGTAAGCCATTTAGTGGGCTACCTGTTCTTGCTGAATGTTGTGCTTTATGGAGGGTAGCTGAACTGTGTAGAGACCTTGATATTAAGGATGTCCTATCAGAGGGCGATGCAAAAAGTGTGATACAGGCTATTTCAAATTGCAAGCAGGAACGGTCATGGTCGAGGGAGCTATTGGAAGATATCAAGCATCTCTTTTCATTGAGATCAGACTGGCAAGCCTTGTTTACATATAGAGGATGAAACAGTGCAGCACATGGTCTATCAAGAAAGGCATTACAGATGGATGGAGAGCAAATATGGATAGAAGAGAGACCAAATGTGATTTACTCTGCTTTTATGAATGATATGGCATGTAATTGACTCTTTTACTACAAGTGAATGAGAGAATGAGTATGGTCTTTCTCAAAAAAAAAAAAAAAAGTTATAGCCCCCTCAGAACATTAAGGCTTTAAACATATGTATTTTGAGATGTTTTTCAATAGAGAAATACTCTAGCCACAAAGTAATTATACAAAAGTAATCACACAAACTGATGTGACTTGATATGATTTGTAGATTGTAAAGTAGATATGACGGATCACATAAAGCCACGTCAGCTTGTGGGACTACTTTTATGTAATCCATTTGTAACTGTAGCACTCATCTTTTCAATAAATAACATATTGTCAACTTTATGGAAAGAGTAATGAAACACTTACAACTCTTGTTTACTATTTTTTATACAATTATGTATTAAATTGAGAATATTTATATATTGTGATGTTACTTTTATAAGATATTTTATAAAAATATCCGTTATATAAAAATTATAAAAAAAGAGTTGCAATTATATTATTCTCCTTGTGAAAAAGGATACCAATGATTGATCCATTCATGACTTTGAATCCTGTATTTATTGTCTTCCAGCTTGGATCATCTAAGTAGTTTAACCCAGAAAGCAACAAAAATAGTAATATTGAGAAGAAGAAACTTACCCAAAAAATAAAAATAACAAATAGAACTATCTTACCAGCAAAGAAGAATAAGAAATTGAAGATGATAAGACCGAACGAGGGGGACCCCTCCCCCTCAGATTTTGATTTATTATTCTCTTTTTAAAAATGGCATTAATGTTTTTCTTATAATTTATAATAAGTTTATTTTTCATACATTTTATAATCATAAAAATAGTAACGACACCAATTGAACTGAACATAAGTTTTTGTTGATAATTATTTTAAATGAGCCTATTTCTAATGAAAGGAACAATTTATAAATACAACAAACTATATGGGAATATAGATAGCTATTGGATAGACTAAAGACTTCGAGTCCTAAGGACCTCCTCTATAGCAGCCATACGACCCTCCATGTCTGTCAGTCGATTCATGACGAGCATAATGATCCTCTCCATACCCACACGATGCTCTTCAAGTGCTGCACAAATTTCTGCCATGTTGGGAGGATTACATATTGATGTCTGTGTAGTAGCAGGCCCCGTAACAACCGCATGAGTAGACGGCTCCTGTGCAGTATTGTCACCTGTGTAGCCAAATTTCCAAAATCTGAGTTCCATCTCAGAAAAATAAAAAAGGCTATTTCCCCATAAAATATAATACATTATCAAGAGATTCAATATCCGGGTTTGACAGCAGTCGCATTCAAAAAAATAAGACATGATCAACGCCTAAAAATTTATTACCTTCAACGTTGAAATTGGGCTCAACAAGCTTCGATGGCAGCAGTTGTAGCACTCTGGTATTGCCTGCACCTTTCGTTCGTTCCTTAGTTGCACCAAGACTTTCTGACGTCCCAGCTTCATTTGCCAAAGCATATTGCAATCTATTTTCTGCATCACACGAAGCCCTCTCATGTTTTCTCTTAAGGAAACGGCGCCAAGCTGATTGGATAAAACAGGCCGCCCATGTCCTCCATTGTTGGGAGTAGAACCTGAAAGTCATTTTTACACAGTTCCATTATGAAATTCACGCAAATGAGAAAGATTATCAGAGTCCCAATAGCGATTATAGTTCTCTTTTCACTAAACATTTCAATATCTTTCCAAGTTATTATAAATAATTCTTGTGACATTTAAAGTACAACAAAGCAAGAAAAAAACCATGGAATAACCATCCAAAAAGTTAGTATGCATGGCCTGAAGAGTTACCTGAAAGCGTGCTGTAATTCCCTGCTATGAAGTTTCGGAAACTGAGAGGCCATAGACCTCAAGTCTTCTGCCATTAGAATGAAGGCTTCAACCTCTGTTCTAGCCACCACTGTTCTAGTTGAAATGGGGAATGCGGTCGAGGACAGGGAAAGTAAGGCCCAAGCAAGAACCTCTTCACCACAAAAGTCACCAGATTTAAGATCACTAGTGTTGAAAAAACCAGTTGTTCCACCATTGGTAGTAAAAGTGGTTAGAGTTCCTCGCACGATAAAGATCATCTCATCTACCGGATCCCCTTCACGAATAAGGTAGGTGTTCTTTGTGTAAAGCACTGTCTTGAGACGGTCCAACATCGGATCCCGCAGTTGTTGATCGATCTCATTGAACAGGGGAACCTTAAAGATAAAATTATCTCGATGAACACTGTAACTAAAAAGAAAATGGACAAAAAGATGCACAAAACATTCGAGGAAACTACTCACCTTTAGAAGAAGATCCAAGCAAAGATGGCGCTTTATGTCCCTTCTAAGATCCTTGGGAAGATTACGGATGAGATTCTCTTCCTCCACACCTCTTATTTGTAGCCATTTGTGCTTTTCATATCGTCTAACCCGCTCCCTTAAGTCGTTAGGGAGCATACATCGGGACATCCATTGTTCTGTATCAGTCTTCCTCACCCTCAGTTCTTGTACTCTCCTCACTGTTGTAGATTGCAGATATATCTATGACGGCAAGAAACATGATATCACCTTAGTCCATTTTAGAACTATGGAAGAGGTTTTTGAGTTATGCTATACGTAAGCCTCACACTCTGCACACCACTTAAAAAATATGTGATTTTACTCTTTTATCCTCATATTTCATATTTCATATTTCATGAAACATGAGGGTAAAAGAATAAATTCACATACTTTTAAGTGGTGTGCAGGAGTGTGAGGCTTATGTATATAATTTTTCGTATGGAAATGATCTCATAATGCCTGAAAAATAGATTTCCAAGAGAATCCATGAGGACCAAAATCTTACCTGCATATTGCCAATAAGTACTAAGAATAAGACCAACCCAGAGATGGCTATGCAAACAACAAAGACTATTTCCCAAAAAAAGGTGCTTGTTTCCAGATTTTGGCCTATAGAACTGAGTAAAGATAAAGAACAAGTTAAAAATGCCTTGCCATATGTTTACAAGCTTATACTTATAACAAGATCTATAAGATCTCCTCAAGCGAGAGAGATATACACATGATGTGGGTCTACAATATTTATAGGACATTTAATGTTGTTCGTAAAATCTACATACATACGCACCTATAGCTCACTTAAGTTAATGCATCTCTCCCCCACTTGAAATCTTCAAATTTAGAAAAGAACTTGCCACGATCTTTTTCCTTGAAATTAGATATTACTAACCTCAGACTGCGAAAACCCCACCAGAAGCAATAAGAAAATTTTACTCTGAAGTTTCTTGATTCCACAACCCCAGACTTCAAAACTCCAGTAAATATTCCATAGTCAAAATGATCAGTTGAGTTTTTAGTTTCATCTGGTTCGACAATACGGCAAGCCTGACTTACTAGACCAACAAAGTCAGCTTGGTCAAGTTTATTTCCACAGTAAAAATATTTATCTCGACAACCGTTAATTTTCCTACACATTTTCTGCCAGCACGCATCCTGTCGTTCAATGCCAAAAAAGTACCAAAACGCTCCAATTACCTAGTGTGTATATCACATATATTTGTTAGCAAACAATCTTGGAGTAGGATGAAGAAATGGAAAAAAAAAAAACGAAAAAAGAGAAAAGTTCTATAATTTACATGACTGGCAAGCATGTAGATGAAAAAGTTATAAGCAGCTCCACCCCATGCTGTCTTAGTTAGTCTGCCAGAGCTTCTAATTACTTCTACATATAGTGGATAAATCCGCAAAAGCCTCGGCACATATTGGGAGAAGATTACGTACTTCAACATTTCCTTCCCCACAATTGGAACTGCATTTTTGAATGAAGGAGAGATAACGAAAACTACCACCTAAACATAGTCAGCAGAACACAGCAGAATTGAAATTAGCAGAGCATCAGATATAGTTCCTTCTTTTACACCAATCAATCACAAAAATTCAGCTTGGTTATAGCCACCAAGAAGTTGTTTATGCATCTCGAGGATTTGATATGATCTGCATTATTTGAGTGAAGTATCATTCTGCAGAGCTAGCAAAAAATGAACTAACAAATGAATTCTGCTATTAATAACAACCAAATAGTTTGTCAATGTGTGCCTAATCCAATGTCCTAACATATCCAGATGCATACTTCAGACGGGCATAAGTTTTAGTACTCATCATGTGAATACTAAAGTGGTGTAGCAGCAACAAAAATGGAAGTTAAAACATATGAACATGTCTGAGCAAAATAGTTTGCTGAATGCCTAAAGACCATAGGGTTCGAGTGATAAACAAGATTATAGAAATTGGATTCAATCCCAGGAACTCGAAGACTTAAGAGTGGGAGAAAGATAAAAGCATGAAGTGAATCAATAATATAAGTGTTGTACGATCCACATCACGTATCTATCTATCTATATCACTCCACTCTAGGCGTTAGAATTCAATTTGGGATCCAAAACTACAAAAACTTTATATTGATTGAATATCAAGATGCATACCTGTGGTAATGGAAGGATTCCTAGAACGTCGACAGTGAAATATGTGGACAAGTATCTTTTTGCTATTGTCATAGGATCGATAATCAACTGACCCGTTCCAAACACTCGGGAAGAAGGTAGGACAATCCCTGTTCGAAATTGAAAGTATATATGAATTGCATAAAAAGCATCTGTGACCGAACGAAGAACACAAACAATAATCGCCAGTGTTCTGTCCGTATATAAGCATGTCTCCTCGTCATTTAACTTCAACACTGGGATGTAAAAGAATAGTGGGTCCAATGCCAATGATATCGCACAAGAAAGTACAAATAGTTTGTTCCACCTTTGAAGAAATTGATCCTGCGGATCATGGACTCTCATCGTCCTAGGACCTGACTGATCATCATTTCGTGGCTGATCATATACAGAAGGGATGCTTATTGTGTTGTTTTTCAAACTTTTAATTGTCCCAGACACTCTCACAAATCCTCTCCGAAAACTCTCAAAAATTCTGCCAAATGTGGGTCTAGAACTGTTTCTTGAGTATTTGCCATCGTTCATGGAATTCTCCGAACTCCAACTTTGAAACCTGGAAGAAAGCATTTAAAGTGTCACATTCCAAACCAGAGGAAACTGAGCAAATAAATGGTGACTGTTGGGGGAAGTACTCGGGCTTGAACAAACTAACCTTACAAAACTATTTCGCCGGGAATCCATTCCTGCGGCCAATTAGAACTCCAATAGGAAGAGCCCAACTCGTGATTTTGACACACTTTAGTTACAGATATCAAAAGCTGAAATCCAGGCCCTGCAGAAGTAGAAGTTCAGATAATTTGATATTCTCTACAATGAAATTACAGAGTGTCCCATGCTACGTAATGTGAAAGCCATAAAATAGAAGGAAGAGATATGATACTTTTAGCAATTTACGAAAAAAATACTTTCTTAATCACGAATTAAAATAAAAAATATTTTAAAATTTCGTGATTAAGAAAATATTTTTTAATAATTTAATAAATTTTTTATTTTTATAAAATATTAAAAATTATTAAAAAAATTATATAAAATAAAAAATAAAAACATATATATATAAAAATATACAAGAGCCCCAGCTGGGCTCTAGCATTATTCATATTTATTACTTTTCCGAGCAGGACTAGTCAACTGTGAAGTCAAGAGACAGCTTTAAATGCGAAACACGATTTGATCACTTTTTACTGTTGATTTGGATAGTCACGTAAGATGATTTTAAATAAAAATTAAAAATAAAATAAATTATTATTTTTTAATATTATTATTATTTAAAAATTTAAAAAATTTTAATTAAGATTTAAAAAATTTTAATTTAAATTTAAAAATTTTAATTATTTATTATATTTTATATAAAAATTTAAAAAAATTATAATAATAAAAATGAAGAAAACGAGACAATCTTCGAATCCAAACCAGCCATTACATAATCCCGTTTCCGTTTTTACAGTCAGCAGTAGAAATTAATTGGAATTCAAGACTTTGGTAATTTAGAGTGAAAGGAAATACAGAAGAAGAAATTTATACTGATATCATCTAATTTTTTCGCCTTGCGCATCAGAAAGAGAAAAAACAAATAGAACAAAAGATAAAAGCCAACCATATATCTCTACCAAGCGAAACTGGTGAACCAAACTCAATATCACTGTAAACTGTAAAGGGTCTTGCTCTCTGCGGTTAGTATTCTTTTCTATTCTTTTCTAACCGTTTCTTATCAACCAAACAAAAACTGAAACAGAGAGTGAACGAAAATGCATAGAACGGAGCATATTTGGACTTCCTTACGTTTGTGCTGCTTTCATGGGTGGTGAGAAACCAGAAGAATGGTCTTCATTATTTGAAGAAGAAAGTTCCGTGAAGAAAAGGCAGAGAGCTCGGAAGAAAGTTCGCGCGAGCGATGACTCTGAAGTCAGCCATCAAAGTGAGCCTCCAAGAAATTAATTATGAGTTCTGTAACTTTGTGGAGGCACCTTCATGGGTTCTACTTCATGGATAATAACTTGTTCAAAAGTCCGCCGTCCTTTGAACCAATTGGCACATGTAAAATCAAAAAACAAAACTTGTTCAAAAGTGCAGTTTTCATTTAGGCTAGGTTACTGAACCTCTCTTAATTTATCTAAATTTATTATTATAATTTTTTCAAATTTTAATATAAAATATAATAAATAATTTAATTTTTTTTAATTTTAAAATAATAATAATAATATAAAAAATAATATTTTAATAATATTTTATTATCTCATCTCAATTCAATTCAACTCAGTTCAACATCCAAACGTAACTTTAAACTTTTCCTATAAAAACAATATTATGCATACAAAAAATCCCAACTAGCGTAAGGTGTACCGATAGTGCAAGTTCTTATTTATTTATTTATTTTTTAAAGTATTTTTTAAAAACAATATTAAAAAACTAAAAATATAATATTAAAAATAAACATACACAAATCCTTAAAAAAAACCAAAAACAAAACAATCGTAAAAATTATAGATAATTTTCCTTCTCTTATATATTTGTGTTTGTTAAAGTTTTTTTTTTTTTTTTTTAATGCTAATGCAAAGTATGCATGAGTTGAATCTAGACACATTACGTTTGGCACTATCAATATAAAAATATATTTTCATGTAGCTGGCAAATTGTTCAAAACTTTAACTTATTTAACCCACAACTTGATTATTGTTATAAATTATGCACCAAAAAAATTTCAATTAGGGTATGGTATATATATGAGATGTTCTATCTTATTTCTCTTATTGTTAATAAGAGAAAGAAATTATAAAAAATGTTGATTTTGTTTAAGTTGTCAGAAAATTATAAAGAGAAGGAAAATGCTTTGGCCACCGGAGGTCTGAGACATTTTTTTGATTTTTTTTTTTATTGTTAAGTAATTAAGAAAATATTTTTTAATAATGTTATAATTTTTTTAAAAAAATTATTTAAAGATATAAAATAAGTATAGAAAAAAAATTTTAAAAATAAAAAATAAATAGTCTTATCGGGAGACTCTCTCAAACTATCCTTTCGATAGATGAAGCACCGTCTTAAAGAGAAATTAAGATCTCATTTATTTTCATAGATAAGATGAGATGAGTTGAGATTAAAGTTAAGAAATTAAATAAAATATTATTAGAATATATTTTTTAATATTATTTTTATTTTAAAATTTTAAAAAAATTAAATTATTTATTTTATTTTATATTAAAAATTAAAAAAATTATAATAATAAAATAATATAATATAAGATGAAATGAGATATTTTTTGAAAACAAACATAACATAAGAGTGTTGTCCAGATGGTTTATCGAGAATGGGCAACTCCATTTAATACTCACCACGTGTTTATATGCAGTCATGTAGTGGGAGTTTGGTGATGTTTCTTAAAAGCAAAAGGAAGATAAAAAGTTTTGTCGTTTGATGGACATCGTAAAATGGAATCCACGTATGATTGGACCCATTAATTAGGTAAATATAAAATCTTCTTAATATGATTAATTAACTATTTCTATTTTGAATTTCTATTTTTAATAATTCTTATCTTAACTTTAAAATGAGATATATACATAAATGTTGAGCTGTGTAGAATTTAATGATCATTTAAACAAGTTAAGATAAGAATTCTTAAACAAGTTACGACAAAATAGCTAGGAATCACGTGAAACATATCATATCTCATCACATAAATATCCAACAAGGAACCACTCCATCATTCGACTTGGGGAATGACTCAATTCGGCCAACATGCGAGTAGATTCACCAGTTTCAAATCATCAAACACAAGTAATGACTCAATCCGATCACACACACACCGATCACACATGATCAACCCGAGAAATCTCGTCATCCAGTCAACCAACTCGAAGATATCACACATATTATGCCCGAAGAATCTCTCTACCTATCTATGAAGTGAGACCAATACAAAAGTGTTCCACACAAATCATCACGGGGACTCTCTCTGCTCATATGAAACTTGTAGCAACGTTAGCGTAATCTGATTGTAATTCGTAATGAGGATAGATTTGCCTTTTAATTTATTTGAGCCATTTGGGAGCAAAATCTGGAGAAATGAATTGCACCGTTAGACTTGTATGAATATTTAAAATTTTATAGTGCAATAAAAATTTGTAAGTTTTTCTGTGAAAACTAAGTCAGTTGGAGAGTGCCTTGTGGCACCTAGACCAAACAACTGTCACATCGCCATGTAGGATGTCCAAATCAACCTAGGACCACTAGGGAATCTCATTGGACACATGGCCAACATCCTAACCCTCCATTTAGAGCATCATTTACACTTGTCAAGTGGAGTACAAATGTGTAATGTGGAAGGAATGAAAAACCAAGCAAACAACATGCCTTTTTACACAATCACACCATTCCAACTACTCAAGTACAACTACGGCCAACCACCAAAGAGCGTTTGAAACCCTAATGAAAGTCCAAATCCTTGAAGGGAAGCCGAAACTCCAAACCCTTGAAGGGTAATCGAAAAGAAACAGGGGTCTCACCCCAAGCCTCATTTTGGACTTCATAAATCCCAAGCATATTTGGACAACCATTGCCGTATCTTTCTCTAAATGCAATAACACCAGAGTTGATCGTAGGAAATAGGTAGGTCGAACCTACCTCAGGCCTTAGCCTTCTTGAATCCTAGCCCAAATTTTCCAAACCCTAAATGCTACTCAATTTACAGGCATGCTTCCCTCATTGGTTTAAACCATTTCTACAAGCAACCATCCACTAATGTACCATCTCTCACACCCGCATCCACTCCTTTACACCAAAGAACACTCATTTGACCAAACCAATTGCAAATGGACTTGAAATCTTAAGTGAAACCCTAACTATACCCTCAATGATGGCAATAGAATTGGTGTTTTTGTTCTAGCTGAGAGACCTGTCAATTTCCTTAGCTTTTCACACAAGCTTCCCCCCATGGAATGGCCACTGTATAATTTGAAATTGTACCCCTAGTTCAGCTAAATAGTGTACTTTTTATGGCAAGTCAAACACTCAAACTACATCCCTCATTTTCAGCACTCGACAGCTAGCATTCTAGACCCTCTAGCCGATTACTTCCCCACATCTTGCACAAGTCAACTTCCCATCACTTGTCATGCCTTCCACCTACTCCAAGTTAGCCCTCTCTATATCCCACGCCACTCTCTCTTATTCTCCCTCATTTTTCATTTTTTTCATCCTCCATCCTTGAGATCAAACCGAGAGAGAGAGAGAGAGTCTTGGAGAGAAAGTTAGTGCTTTATTCCTTTGGATTTTCAAACTTGTAAGTTTCTTTTCCAAACTTTAGCCACCTGTAAGTTTTTTATACTTTGAGTCTTTGATTTATTGGAAGTGTGTTGGATATTTTTATTTGAAGTTTGAAGGATGGATGGTAGTATTTTGGTGATGAAGTGCTATTTTGAGTGAGTTTTGGAATGACTTGAGACTTTGTGTTGATATGTTGAGTAGTCTTTAAAATCTTGGTTCAATGATGTAGTGCTTTGATATTTGTACAAGTTCTTGGTTGGATTTATGGCATATGAAGTTTTAATAAAAATATATTTGCATGTTCTCTAAGGTGTTAGAACCGAAACCCTCAAGCATGGAAGTTATTGGTCTTGTTTGTCCTTTCAGCTTTAGAATCTTAAATCCATGGTTTTGATTTTTATAAACTCTTGTTCATAAAGCTTTGATTTATGGTTTGAGTTGGATTTTTTTAAAACTTTGTAACTAAAGTTTTTGTTGGATTTTGATGAATATGCAAAGAGGTATATTTTTATACAAAGTTTGGAGGATCTCGGTTTAATGGATTCTTTGATGTTGGGATTTTCTATGATATGTTGAATATGGTGATCAAGTTAAGACATGAGCATGAAGTTTATCGATGTATTATTTCAAAAACATATGCATAAAACTTATGGATTTAGTCTTTTTGTTCAAGCCAAGCATGTTTAAATTTCGGGTCCTATGGTATTTGTGGAAGCTGATTTTCATTTAGTGAAGAAATTGATTTTTGTTGCTTAGTCATGCCTATTATCATCAATGATTAAGTGATTAGTATGTTAGAGGTTAGGATTTATGAACTTTTGGAGTCATTAGTGTCCAAATCCAAGTGAAAAGACATCAACATCTTCCACTGTTGGGAAAGAAGCCGGAGAACATAGATGATGATAAGTACACCCTATGTTAGTAAGGAAAGAACCATAGTGGATCTCATGACGGCTTTGTCAGGTATGTATGAAAAGTCATCGGCGAATAACAAAGTGCTCCTAATGAAAAAATTGTTCAATCTGAGGATGTCAGAATGTATGTTTGCGGCCGAACACTTGAATGAATTCAATACGAATTACGATCGCAAATCAACTGTCTTCTATAGATATTAAGTTTGATGATGAGATTAAAGTATTGATTCTGTTGGCATCGCTGCCAAATAGTTGGGAGGCCATGAGGATGGTTGTGAGTGGTTCAGTAGACAAGATGAAACTGAACTAAGATGACGTACGTAACATGATCCTTGCTGAAGAGATACATAGAAGAGACTCGGGTGAGTTCTCGGGTTCGAGATCTGCTTCGAATGTTGAAAATCGAGGTAGGGGAATGGCAGATCAAGCTCCAAAAGTATGGGAAGAGCAAGACGTGATCTAGGTAGCCGATCACATGCTAGAGTTGTGGCAAGCCGAGCCACATCAAGAGAAACTGTAGGAATCAAAAAAGTGTCGAGGATGATGCGGTGAATGTAGTGGCTAAAAAAATACATGATGCCTTAACTCTTGTAGTACACAATTTGATTGATGATTGGGTGTTGGACTCAGGAACTTTGTTCCATAGCATCTCACATCAAGAGATCATGCAAAACTATGTTGTTAGTGATCTTGGGAAGATGCAATGATTATGCAGTAGCGTTCCCTAGAGGAGCTTGGAAGATCACTAAGGGTGTGCTGGTCTTAGCGCATGGTAGGAGATCTAACTCCTTGTATTTAACATCAGGATCAAGTGATGTACAGGGAAATACAAGAGTGTAAAAAGGCAAGCTTGATGGCATGAAACATATGAGAAAGTCAAAGAGAGTCAGTTTTGTCGTTCCTCATGCAAGCTTGGGGAGGTTGGCTGAGGTTGTCAAGATCGGTTCGAGACTGAATACTCCCAATGCAGTGGGAGTTGTGAATCGCTCAGTGGATATGCTGACTAAGGGCAATGTACATAAGAGACTGAAGTCAGCTCGACTTCAGTACATCTTCTGGCTTGAAGACGGGATCTATAAGTTGCAGAGGTGGTAGGGCTTGGGCTGGAAACAGTGGATGGCATGTGGAAAACCAATCTCCAAGTGGGAGATTGTTGGATTGTATGTGGAGCCTGATTTGTGAGTAGGAAATCGAAAAACAGAGTGTTCACTCAACTGTCGAAACTCAACCTGTGAGTTCGCTCGAGTCTCACACGACAATGGAATCGAGCGAGACACAAACCATGGATGATCCATTAGCATCTCAGCTGTGAATCTGTATGTAGGCTTCCTCGCAAGACACGACTTCAAGAAACTCTTTGCTTCATCGGAAACACCACTTGGTATTTTGGGAACTTCACACTCATCCCCAATCAGCTGTAAAAGCTCGTTTGCATTCAACTTTTCCTCCCTATCCCAAGGAGATTTTCCAGTAAGCATCTCACACACAAGACACCCAAGAGCCCAAATATCACAGGGAGGCTCATGTACATTCTCAATCACCGCTTCAGGTGCCATATAGAGAGGTGTGCCTCTCAAGTAAACGTCAAGTCCATCCTTCTCTTCATTTTCTATGCCAATCTCTTCGCCAACCCAAAATCTCCAATCTTTGCTACAAAATTACCATCAAGGCTAATGGCAAGCATGAGTAAAACATTCTCAAGCTTTAAATCGCAGTGAATGAAACCACAATCATGAATGTGACAGCCCTTTGACGATTGACCAGGTATTGAGCTTTACATCAGTTTTGGGCAACCATCGAATTTCTCAATTGTTCCTCTAGAGGCATACTCCAATAAAAGATTGTAAACCATCTCGCCCTTTTCCTGGGTTGTAATCTCTTCCCCAAAACAGTCAATCACATAAGGGGAGCCTTTGACGTTGTCAAGAACCTCTTTCTCCTTCTAGAGCGAACCAAAAACAGACACCTCTGCATATTTCACTACCATGGTTGAAGGGAACAAACGAACCTTGATTTGGATTTCTTCAAAGTGGCAAGAAACACGGACCCAAAACCTCCTTTGCCGATCAATGGCCCTCTCACCCAACTTTCTCCATCACCAAACGTACTCTCCATTTCCTTTTTCTAATCTGGAGTTAATAATTTAGCTTGATCTCATGAGTATTACAAAGACTTTCTGCTCGATCGTTTCTCTTCCACTTTGCTACAAAACAATACAGAGAATCATTGTTTGATCAATCTCAATATTTATACAACTTATGGTTAGCCTAATTGTGTAGTGGGAATAGAACACTCGGACGCGCGTGTGGTCATGTGGTTTTAGAGCTTGGAGTAAGCTTCAATTCTTTGGTTTTGAAATCCGTGCAGAAGTCCAAGATACAAGATTTTATAGTTTATGCATATATATATATATATATATATATTACGTCAGCGACAACACTTATCCTTCAGATCCATCTCTATAGAGTAAATTCGAATCCCATGCATAACACTCTTGAAAGTTTCCCTACACGAAACTTATTAAATCGCTGGTTTTTCTTCAGAGTTATGGCCCAAATGATTATTTGCACCCTGAAATACTTTTTGCAAGTAATTTACTCCTTGGGATACTAAAACGGATAATTAGAACCCTAAGCTATCAATTTATTCAATTTGCATCTTGATTAGAGTTTTGACTTTCAAAATTGATGAAAATATGATCATTGACCGAGGGTACTACAAATTGAGTAAATTTGATGGTTTTGGGTGCAAACTGGAAAAAATGATGGAGGTTCAAAACTGCAAAATGTATTTTCCCTAAACTCCTAGTATATCACAGATAATATTGTTGATGAGCATTTAGCTAGACAAAGTTCCATTTTTACTGAAAAAGTAACAATTTGATCTCCTAACTATAAAAGTTTTAAGCTTCCTTCTTTCTTTTCCCTTTTTGTGCTCTGGCATCAGTTTCTAGCTAGCTTTGGAAATTGTCAGATCTTGTTTTGTAGATTTGTCATGGAATTTCTTGAATTAGCAACAATGGTGACAACTCTTTGGGTGATCTATATGATTCGTTTTTTGAATTTGAAGTCTAGTTACATGGAGGAGAAGGGCAAGTTCAAGATTTACTATGTGATGGGTCCTTAATCATTTTGCAGAACAAAGCAACCTTCATTCTTGTATTGTTTCAATTATAAATGATCAGGTCATAGTTTGTATGGATTAATGATTCCCTTCTAGGGTGTTTGGATGGTCAAGATTCAGGTCATAGTTCCCAAGTGTAACTCAAAAGTCAGGTCTGATCTGGCTTGTTGATTTGAAAACACTTGATAAGCTTGATCTGGTTATGCATCCATGAACAGAGTCATATTTCCTTCTTCTCAGAGATTCTTGGGTTGGCCTGGCAGGACTACTGTTGGCCTGGCAGGTTTTCAAATATTTTTGATAATTTCACTTCCATAATTTCTAGGCATTTTTAAGTTTGATCTGTGATGCATTGAAAAGAAAAAAGATGTGTTTCTCAGAATCTGGCAAATAGTAATCGTCACTCACTGTATTAATGTATTATAATTAGTAATTTCTAGATAAATAATCACAAGTCAAGAGTTATAACTTATAAGAGTAAAGCTACAGCCACCAAATCGAGACCTAAATTTGGGTCCCGATAAGTGTATTTCATATTTTTTATTTTTTTTATTTTTATTACATGTATTTTTTTAATATTTTTAAATATTTAAAAAAAAATACAACATCATTAAAAAAACACTTCCTTAATCTTTAAATAAAAAACAAACAAAAAATTACATCGGGACACACTATCGGAGCCCAACTTCAGTGATGAGATGTGATTAAAAAAAATTACATCGACACAATTGATGAGATGTGATTAAAAAAATAAAAAAGACTTTAATTGGTTGTCTTGAAAAAATGTTTAAATAAATTAATTAATGTACAAATTCAAGATAGCAAGCATCCTAACTCTTAACAAATTTGTTTAAAAAAAGGACAGTTCCTAAAATAATAAATCTAATAAAAATATAAATAGATACTTTTATAATTTTTAATAAGATCTTGGCCTTTTAACTCAAAATTGTGACCTCAAAAAAATTCTAAGATTTAAAAAAAATGTATCAAAACCAACAACTTATGATTTTTCTCTTTCATCCCTTATATTCCATTCAACTCCTTTACTGGTCTTCTTGGAATGCGATGTTAACGATTTATTTGGAAATAGATCTTATCTTAAAATTATCATCTCATCTCAGTATATCTTATTTTTAAATAAAATTTAAATACAAACTTTTCAAACTAATTATTATAATT